>NC_069503.1:155969653-156269653 GCF_027579735.1 Bombina bombina
GCAAAATTTGATAAGTAAATTAAAAAGTCTCTTAAAACTGCATGCTCTATCTGAATCATGAAAGTTTAATTTTGACTCTAGTGTCCCTTTAAGTCTGAATGTTAATTTGCTTTAAAAATGTTTAGATTTGGCTGATGTGTTATTCTATAGCAAGACACAAGAAATAGAAACATAGAAACATAGATATTGACGGCAGATAAGAGCCATAGGCCCAGCAAGTCTGCCCGACCTTACCTAACAGTATAAACGTTCGTAGGATAGCCTTATGCTTGCCCCATGCATTTTTAAAGTCCCCCACAGTGTTTGTTGCTACTACCTCTTGAGGAAGTTTATTCCATAAATCAATCACTCTTTCTGTAAAGAAGCTTCCTCAAATTACTCCTGAATCTACTACCCTTTAGCTTGAGCTCATGACCCCTTGTTCTTGAAGTTTCCATTTTATGTAAAATACCGACAGTCTCAGCTTTACTAAACCCTTTAATGTACTTGAAAGTTGCTATCATATCACCTCTTTCCCTTCTCTCCTCTAAGCTATACATATTTAGGTCATTGAGCCTATCCTGGTAAGTTTTATTTTTTAGACCATGTACCATTTTGGTAGCCCTCCTTTGCACAGATTCAAGTTTGTTAATATCCTTCTGAAGATATGGCCTCCAGAACTGCACACAATACTCAAGATGAGGCCTAACTAATGATCTATAAAGTGGCATAAGAACCTTACTATTTCTGCTGCAAATACCTCTACCAATACATCCAAGCATTCTGCTAGCCTTACTCGCTGCATTAGTATATTGTTTACTAAGTTTTAAATCATCTGAAATAATAATTCCCAAGTCCTGTTCCTCATCTGTAACAGTCAGTAAAGTGTCATTGAGTCTGTAATTAACATTTGGATTTTTCTTCCCTAAATGCATTATTTTACACTTTGCTGTGTTAAACTTTAGATCCCAGTCGTTTGTCCAATCCTCCAATTGTTGTATATCACTTCTCATTTTGTCTACCCCCCCTGGAACATCCACTCTGTTACAAATTTTTGTATCATCTACAAAGAGACATACTTTCCCCTGTAGCCCTTTGCTGATATCGCAGATAAATATGTTAGACAAAACAGGCCCCAGAACTGACCCCCGAGGAACATCACTAGTAACAGCCCCCTCTGCTGAATGAACTCCATTTACTAAGACACTTTGTTTTCTGTCCTTAAGCCAGCATTCCACCCAGTTCACAATTTTTTAATCTAGACCAAGGAGATACAGATAGTTTATTGTGTGGGACGGTGTCAAATGCTTTGCTGAAATCTAGATATGCTAGATCAACTGCTCCACCCTTGTCTAATACTTTTGTTACATAATCAAAGAAGTCAATTAGATTAGTCTGACATGATCTCCCTGAAGTAAAACCATGATGATTTTGGTCTTCTAAATTGTTTGTCTTTATGTAAGTCATAATTCTTCCTTTTAAGAGGCTTTCCATTAATTTCCCTACTACTAAAGTTAAACTAACGGCCTGTAGTTACCAGATTCTTCTTTACTGCCCTTTTTATGAAGAGGTATTACATTTGCTATTCTCCAATCATCTGGGACAGCTCCTGTTAATAGTGACTGATTAATCAGTTAATGGGACAGTTAGCACTGATCAAAGTTCTTTTAAAACCCTTGGAATATCTTGTTATTAGAGGGTTCTCCCCGTCCCTTTCACTGCTGGATAAGGAGGGTTTAAAAATAAAAAGTGAAACAATGAAAATAATAGGTAGCAGAAGACACAGTGAACCCCAGTGTCCCCTTAACATTTAGTATTATAGTAAACATTTTGTGTAACCCCCACCCACCAAATGTTATGGTCTAGAACAGGGTAACACATTTTTAAAAATCCCTTATGTGGAGAGGTAAAGTAAAAGCACATAAAAAAATCTATTCAATTTAAAAATGCACATATTTTGTAGCTGGGGGGTCCCCGTGGGCCTGTAACCACTCATCAAAAAGGCCTAGACACATTCAAGGTCCCCAAATTTAAAGCCCATAAGTCTCATTTTAAAAATGTGTCCCTATATAGCTTTTAATAGTCACTGTGGTAATAGAGATCACCAAGCACGAATATTTGTGCATTTATTTGAGTGGAGGCTTATAGGAGCCCCTATGTTCAGATCAAAGTTATATATATATTTACCCAAAGGGCATTTTTACAATATACCCCTTTTTACAACAGAGTTAAAAACACTATTTTTTACAACATTGTTTATTATAATTTTAATTTACAAAAATTACACATTTTGTAGTTGAGTTCTTGCCAAATATATAGATATCATAATGGTATAGTTTGAATCTGCTGGGTCTGCTGAAAATAATATTATATGTTATGAAAAATGACTGACAGTGGGGCTTAAATGTGAGTAGCACCTAAACAATCCAAAATAACTCATAGGGGATAGAAATTACTCAGCAGTTAAAGGGTTTAGTACCCTAAGGAACTTTACCATGGTTGATTTTCCACAATGAGAGTTTGCTAAGTATCAATTTCTGTCTTCCTAAACAATAGGGTACAATTTTAGCAATGTAATCTATTAATTTTGCTGTTTTGCATTTATTTTAACTTTTTTTTCTTTAGCTGTTTAGAAAATGTTTATTTTTAATAATTATGCTGATACAGTATGCACATATGTGATGTACAACTAACCATGGTTTCCACTTGTATTTTTATTTACTGCATACTCACACCATTAAAATGTAGTACAGTACTATAGGAGGGTTATTTGCATTTGCAGTAAATCCCACAAAAAAAACATACAAATCCCAATAGTCTTCTTAGATTTGGGCATTGGGAGTGCTCCATCAACTCTGTCATCTGATACTGTGATCTGTCAAAGTGAAAAGGTTGCTGACATGTTAATAGGACTTATTAATCAAAATGTCCTCAATGAAATCTGTCTGCTTGATGTATTAGTACAAGCTGAAGCTTTCATGTGAGGTACTAGTTCATGTGAAATACAATTCATAGATTTTCAAGAAATAGTGTGAAACCTGGAAAACGTAAAAGCTATAAGATCTGGCACATACAGTATGTATGGTGTGTGCATGTAATAAAAATAATGACTAGTCCAAACAGAAAACGTTTTCTTAATGTGTTATATTCAGAAATAAATTAATAGTCCTTTGCTGTTTCATAATTAATCAGGCAGACAGAAAAATAGGTGATAGATGATAGACAGACAGAGATAGATGATGATAGATAGATAGATAGATAGATAGATAGATAGATAGATAGATAGATAGATAGATAGATGTATTGTTGGATAGACTGACATAAAGAGATAGATAGATATATGATAGACATACAGATAGATAGATCGATAGATAGATAGATAGATAGATAGATGTATTGTTAGATAGACTGACAGGTATAGATAGATAGATAGATAGATAGATAGATAGATAGATAGATAGATAGATGATAGACATACAGATACATAGATAAATAGATATATAGATGATAGCTAGATAGATACATAGATAGATAGATAGATAGATAGATAGATGAGAGACATATAGATAGATAGATAGATAGATTATAGATAATGGATAGATAGATAGATAGATGATAGATAGATAGATAGATAGATAGATAATCAATAGATAGGTAGATATAGATAGATAGATAATTAGGCAGATAGATAGATGATAGAAATACAGATAGAAAGATAGATAGATATATAGATCGATAGATGATAGACATACAGATAGATTGATGATAGATAGATAGATAGATAGATAGATATATAATTAGGCAGATAGATAGATGATAGACATATAGATGAATAGATAGATAGATAATAGATAATGGATAGATAGATAGATGATAGATAGACATACAGATAAATAGATGGATAGATAGATGATAGATAATAGATAGATATATGATAGACAAACAGATAGATAGATAGATAGATAGATAGATAGATAGATAGATAGATAGATAGATAGATGATAGATAGATAGATAGATAGATAGATGAATTGTTAGATAGACTGACAGAGATAGATAGATAGATAGATGATAGATATATAGATAGATAGATAGATAGATAGATAGATATATTGTTAGATAGACTGACATAAAGAGATAGATAGATAGATAGATATATGATAGACATACAGATAGATAGATTGATAGATATATAGATGTATTGTTAGATAGACTGACAGGTATAGATAGATAGATAGATAGACATACAGATAAATAAATATATAGATGATAACTAGATACATAGATATATAGATAGATAGATAGATAGATAGATAGATAGATGAGAGACATATAGATAGATGGATAGATAGATTATAGATCATGGATAGATGATAGATAGATAGATAGATAGATAGATAGATAGATAGATAATCAATAGATAGGTAGATATAAATAGATAGATAGATAATTAGGCAGATAGATGATAGAAATACAGATAGAAAGATTGATAGATATATAGATAGATAGATGAAAGACATACAGATAGATAGATGATAGATAGATATATAATTAGGCAGATAGATAAATGATAGACATATAGATGAATAGATAGATAGATAATGGATAGATAGATAGATGATAGATGATAGATAGACATACATATAGATAGATGATAGATAATAGATAGATATATGATAGACAAACAGATAGATAGATAGATAGATAGATAGATAGATGAATTGTTAGATAGACTGACAGATATAGATAGATAGATAGATAGATAGATAGATGATAGATAGATAGATAGATAGATAGATAGATAGATGATAGACATATACAGATTTATAGATAAATAGATAGATAGATGATAGATAGATAGATGGATAGATGGATAGATAGATGATAGATGATAGATAGATAGAAAGATAGATAATCGATAGGTAGATAGATAGATAGATAGATAGATAGATAGATAGATAGATGATAGAAATACAGATAGATAGATAGATAGATAGATAGATAGATGATAGACATACAGATAGATAGATAGATAGATGATAGATAGATAGATAGATAGATAGATAGATAGATAGATAGATAATTAGGCAGATAGATAATTAGGCAGATAGATAGATGATAGACATATAAATGAATAGATAGATAGATAATAGATAATGGATAGATAGATGATAGATGATAGATAGATAGATAGATAATAGATAGATAGATAATATTTGCCTAGCATCATAAAACTTTTTAATAAAATCATTTAATTATGTTAGCAATATTAATTCTGTATTAAAAAAATAATTGATTGCTGAACTTTGATGTAATTGTATGTTGATAATAAATGGATTAAAAACACAGCATCTTATAAAATTTGTCAAAAAGAGAACAAATGCTTCAGTATAGGTTTGTTTCATTTTTTTAGTAAGTTTGAGATTTTGAGCTATTTAATATCCAGCTCGAACTGATCCTGTGCAAGAATATTTCCTTCTTCCACTTGTAACACTTATTGGTAACTATTAATAATAATACAGTTAAAACATTGTTATATATCAGTATGGAGTATTTATCTCCATTTAATACATCATATCAGATTCATGGCTTTTTGTTGATTTTGTTCTGTGAAAGTGTGTCCATCACAAAGAAAAACCCACAAATAAAAGCCTTATGATTGTGTTATGTAGGACTATTCTGAATACCTTATGAATGGTGTGAGTGAGGCAGGAAGTTAAAAATAAACATTTTTTATTATGTTTTAATATACAAACAAATGGGTGAATCTTAATAAAGCAAAAAAAAAAAAGCAGGAACACATCAGATGTGATAAACAAAAAGATGCTTTTCAATGAGGAATGGGTTTAAAGAAAATTGCAATGATTTCTATATTACAGGGACATTTAATACTAAGCGCCAGATTACAAGTGGCGCGCTAATAGTTAGATGCAAGTGAAAATGGGTTTATTGCAGCTGTTTGCACGCATCACGTTTTGCGCTGGTTTAACAAGTTGAAAGTAAATGCAAATGAGTGAGCGCAATCACAATTTACGCTAGAATGGTTATCGAGTCCTCAGAGCTCTGGTTAACTGTTTTGTGAAACAAAATGTTGCACAAAACACAACAAAAATACATTAAAAAGTACAATTACAGTCAAGGTAAAAAAACAACAACAAAAAAACACTGGTTCACAGCCTACACAAATGGCGCATTCTCAGACGAAAAAAGTCTAAACATCAGGAAGGACCCAAGAGAACGGTTGCAGATAATTTTAACAGCAAACTACAAATAGAAAGAGATTTCTCCAGATTCTCGTGACTCCCCCACTCCTCATAGTATGGCAGGAGCTACAAGCCCACACGTTTTCATGCATTCTACCAATGATAATATCTCAATCACTGAACTAATCAACTCGCTATTGGCCAAGAGGAACTCTCATTATTCATCGCTAAAACAAGATATTAAGACATCAGTGGCAGACCTCAAAAGAGATATAGCCTCTTTGGGCGAAAGGACTGATATAATAGAGAGAAAGCAGAAGGATATGGCCACGGAGCATGCTAACCTACTATTATATTCTCAGTCACTTGCAGAACAGATAACTGATCTGGAGACAAAGATAGCTGATCTTGAGAACAGATAAAGGAGAAATAATATTCGCATTCATGGTATTCCAGAGAGTGTCACGTCAGCGAATCTCCCTAAATATCTTCTGGATCTTTTTAAGGTACTCCTGGGGTCCTTTCAAGAACAGGAATCAACAATAGATAGAGCTCATAGGGCTTTGCACCCACAGAACTCCAACACAGAGCAACCTAGGGACGTCATCATTCATCTTCACTATTTTACTTTTAAAGAAAAAATACTGTGGGCGGCCTTCCTGAATAAGTCGCTTCCAGACCCCTTTCAATTAGTCCAGCTGTTCCCGGATCTTTCACCTCGCACTTTGGCCAAGACGAGATCTTTTCATCCAGTCATTTAGTGCCTCCAAAACCAAGCTATAAAATATAGATGGGGGTTTCCAGTAAAAATATTTTTCCAGCATAACGGACAGTCCTATATAATCTCTTCCCTTGAGTAGGGTTTGAACGTTCTAGTAAAACTGGACCTTTTATAACCACCATCTACACTGCCCAAGGCCGTTCTAAATCTCAGTCCTTAAGTGCTGCCACCCAGGAGTGGAGTCCACAAGTTAGACGCCCCATGGAGCCAACTAAGAGGAAAGACCCTACACGACAGACTGCTAGATAACTGTACCCTTTTCTAGACCTGAATTCACTGCTTGGGACTATTCAAGACTCTTGAGCAGAGACTCTCTCTATGGCATGGACTTTGTCATATAAAGTTTACAGTCCATGTCCTCCATCTCTTTGCGACCATAAGTATGCTGGTGGGTACTAGGTTACCCATCTTCACAGGTTTTCTCTAGCTAGACAGTTAATACTGTACTCATTCATCTTGTTCTGTTATTTAGTTAATACTTATAATGGTGATTTATATTAGTCAAAATCTAATTGTTTTATATTTAGAGGTATCACTCCAGTTCTGCACTGACATGTATGTCTAGTAGCAATTATATGATCAAAACACTAATAATTATGCAACACACCTGTATGACACACCTACAAATATTTAAATTAATTTATATTCATAGCGCTACGGAATCTGTGGGCGCTCTATAAATAACCGATAATAATAATTTATATTTGCATATACATTGTGAAGCACGGAGGTACAAACTATCATGCTAGCTGACCAGCACCAGACTATTGATGAGTGTGATCACAGTAGACTTAATGCATGTAAGCTTAAGATATTGACACACTACCAAACTCTAACATCCCTGCATGTCCTCATTACTAGGTTCCCCGAAATCCTCTTTCTCTATATTCTCCGGTGACTTAGTGATATTATACCCATACTGACCGCAGTAATTAGCCTGTTTTTCTCACTATTCCATAGTTCCAGAGACCTTGAACATTCTGTTAGGAATCCTACTGGTGCTTACAATGGACAACACTACATAGGGTATCTTGCTAATATCTAGCTGACATTAATTTAGTACCTACCAATGGTGTTGACTTTCAATCATATTTGTACACATGTGCCTTGTAGAGACTACTAATTGCATTTTAGTTTAACTCCAATAATCTAAATATAAGTGATTATAAGGTTAGCCTATATAAAGTGTTTTGAAATGTATCAATAAGTTCTGGAGGGACCTCTAGTTACATGTTCTCCTTTTAGTCCCAATTTCATATCACGGTTTGTTTATATGGTTATACAGTACGTAAACTTATTCGGTCTAATGTAATATTTTATCTCATGTCAGTTTATAAGCTCTTTTTTATCTCACAATTTAGGTAAGCCCCAGATTACATTTTGCACAAATCTTTTCTAATACTTCATTCATACAGTTCGGGGGTAGAATACCTACCCAGGCTATCTATGTAGATACCCTATAGTTTTACCATTACAGTGTTATCTTTTATTTTATTCTACCACCCACATTGCTTAACACATATAATACAAGTAGTTTATACTCAATCAGATAATCTACTTCTTTATCGTACTCCTCAAGTTAATATATATATATATATATATTATATATATATAATATATATATATATATATATATACATATATATACATATATACTTGCTTTACAATTCACCAGTACAATTTAGTACAACTATTCCACAAATACCGTTAAGTGGTGTTTACATCCGGATTTGCTTTCACCAGTTTATTATAAGCATACTACAGTAAAACTTTTTCTGGCATTGACACAAGATTTGACTACTTCCTGGCATTAGTATCCTTGCCCCTCATATCTACTAATTAACCCTCTTATCGTTCCCCTTTTTCCTTTTTTTTTTCCCTCTCACTTCCTAATATCAACGTCATGGGCCTCATATTTATCACCCATAACGTCCAAGGCTTAAATTCCTCAACAAAGAGAAGCCTACTATTAATCAATCTTAGACAAACCAAGTCTAACGTTGCTTTTTTACAGGAGACACATTGGGTAGAAGGTCCTGACATTCCATTCTCATTTAAACATTTCACTACTGTCTATGAATCCTCATATAGCTCTAAAGCCTGAGTGGGTGCTATATTAATTAAAGATAATATCGCAGTTCAGACAATCCATGTGGAATGAGACCCTGAGGCAAGGTATGTTATAGTGATTTGTAAGCTCAACAACCGCACTTACATTCTCACAAATTTATATGTACCTAACACCCATCAGATTCCATTCTTGAAAAAGATCCTTAACCTAGTGGTGGAAATTAAACAGGATGCCTTAGTATTAGGAGGCAATTTAAACCTAGTCTGGGACCCCTCTATCAACAATAAAGGGCTCAAATCCTACATACATGATCGCTCTACCAGCTCCTAGCAAGTGCGTTTAGATCTCTCATGACACAGTATAGTTTATACGATAACTGGAGAGCCCTACACCCTGTAGATAAGGATTATACATTCTACTCTACACCCACATAAGATGTTTTCTATGATGTTAGTGTCCAGGCTATATATTCTCAGCTGGCATCTAGGGTTAGAGGAGTTGGGTTCAATTCAGACTATTTTACCATTTCCAATGGCACTAGACAGGGCTGTCCACTGTCCACCCCCTTTTATTTCCCCTAAGTATAGAGCCTCTGCCCAAGCAATCAGATTAAATTAAAAAATTACGGGAATGAAGTTTGGTACTTTCCAACACAAAATAGCGCTATTCGCTGATGAGTTACTCTGCTCCTGACATCCCCAAAACATCTATGCCAGCAGTATTTGACACCTTGAAAACTTTAGTTAGTTTAGTTCCTACAAACTTTACATCACAAAAAACAGATGTTCTACATCTTAATGCTTCGCAGATTGATCTAACAAAGCTGAAAGATAAATACCTCTTTTCAATGGTCCCCTCATACATTTAAAACATCTTGGAGCACATTTAAGCCTTGACAGAATTTTGTTAACAAAAAATTTCACAGATCGCCCTGCCTGAGTTTGGGAGGCTTCTGAATGGATGGGATTTTAGGAAGTTTCTTGGACTGGTAGGATTGCCGCAGTTAAAATGGCATTCCTGCCTAAGCTTACCCTACCAGTTTAGATGTAACCCTCTCACAATTCCTAGAGCTATCTTGAATAGATTACAAAGCATGATTTCCACATATATGTGGAGAGGTAAGCGTCCCCGCACTGCTACTGCAATCATCCAAAAAACAATACATAGAGGGGGACTCTTGTACTCCAGTATCCTATTATACTATGATGCTGCTCGATTCTCCCAACTAACTAACTGGTGTATGCCGGCCAGTCAGTTTCCGTTGGCAAGAAGTAGAACAATTGTTACCTAGAGGCAACCATCTTATCAGATCTCCCTTGGATCCCCTGCTACCTGCGGGAGTAGTTTAAAAATTGATCATCCATTCATTTTAAATGCTCTAAAACATTGGGAAAAAAAGAAATACCTTCTTACTTATCCCCCCATCCTTCACCCATGTATAAAATATGCACCATATTGATATCTTTCCCTGAGACATATCTTTTTAAATGGTCTTATGTGGCTGATCTCCCCATTACTGACCTATATAGAGCAAACAAACTAATCCGTCTGTGAGCAATTCTTACTCCCACAATCACTACATTTTTAATATCTTCGTTTTACAAGTTTTTTAACCGCATGGGGTCTGGAAGGAAGTAACTTCAGAATCCTGTTGAATTGGGAACATAGGTGAGCACTAGGTAAATCCTCTAAGGGATCCCTCTCCTTTCATTATCACATTTTAATCACACCTCCAGAGCCCACTAAGCATAATCAATATATGGGTTGGGAGAGAGATCTGCATACAGTTACAGAGACTTCTGAAATGGTTTGGGGAGCTGGTGGTAGCTAAGAAACTGCTACATTCTGCAAACATTGTGGTAGCTCTATTATGATTAAGACCTGAGCGCTGAAACATGTAAAGCATGACATTTTTGAGTTTAAGTGATGCAATAAATTTGGATGTTTTAACTTTGAAGATGTCCCGGTTGTTTTTCTTCTGAATGGTGAGCTCTATTACAAACTCCACAGTGCACTGGCAATTAGTCCCTACAACACTATACAAATTTTACAAATCCTCACCTGTCTGTTGGAAGAGTGTTAGTAACATAGGCACGGGTATTTACATATCTAATGGGTAGTGCCCTAAAATTCCAGGTTTATCGAGGGTAGTTTTTAAAATCTTACATGACCTACACATCTTTGTGCAGGCTAACCTGGCCTTAGGTCTCCTTCATCATGGTGCATCTACATTGGAAGAGTCAGACAGATTCTTTATGGTTTATCTACTAATGGCCACAAAACTTGCAATAGCCAGAGACTGGAAGCAGGTTTCTCTTCCCATCGTTTCCAAAATCATAACCATTATGGATTAAAGAAATGGAACAATACGCATATAGAATGATGAACAAGCTGGACCTCTATCACAATATATGGCATGCCTGGGACTCCCCATAAACCTGTATAAGCCCTGTGGCCCTCCAAAATTAGTATTTTCTCTAGATTCCAAACCTATATATATATATATATATATATTATATATATATCAATAGAAAGAAATCCAGGGTCAATGTTGTAAAAATAAAATCCAAACTTTATTGAAGTCCACTTGTGGATAAAAAACCATGGGGGTCAAAAACATACAACACTCAGCACTTGTTGTTTCCAGCTGACATGTTTCGGTGTGATACCGTAATCATAGCTGATGGAATACACAAGTGCTGCTTCATTTAAAAGCACAATAAAATTCTGAATGGTTAATAACAAATACAAACCTACGTGTGAGTGTGTGAACAGGTGATTGTGTCAAGAATTAACCTATTACATACCAAAAGTATTGAAACTTAAGTTGTGAATGAAAGAGAACATTATGTATGTTAATATTAGTTAGATTTAAGAGCTTGAACAAAGCGTAGGTTCAACCTGCCATAACGGAAGACATGCTTTGTATCCATTAATTTAAATATCTTAGCAAGTACCCCTAATCCTATAAAATACAATAAGGGATAAGGGGGAGAACAAACGTTACTTTTTAGTTTATTAGTGCTTAAGACCCCAGGCAAAACAGGTTAATATACAAACACCTGGACCCACACATAAAAATAATCAGGGTATACCCAATAAACCTACTAAACCTACCCTCCAGAACACTAAGGATGGTAAAAATTCAAACACTAAATATGTGACAAGTGAACAGCAGTCTTCCCACCAAGCAATTTCAAATACAGGTGAAGATAGGAGAGTTTTTGAACAGGTTTTTTACCAGTCCAGGGACAAAACTGGAATAGGTCAGGCCAAGCAGAACAAGCAGGACAGGTACACCCTAAGGGGAAACAGGAAAACCAAATACCAATAATAAATGCTGATACTAACAATAAATATAATGTTATCAACTTATCCAGCATATCACTCTCTGATGTACAACTTAGAGTATTAAGCTATGGAATGTCTTTTGCACCAACATGTACTTTTGATCTTTTCAGAACAATGTTGGATGTGAACAAGCTTATCAGGAATTTAACCCTAAAAAAACATTTTCAGGGAGATATGACAATGGCACAGGACCACCCTGATGTTCACACACAACAAGGTTCAGAAAATCTTAAATTTGTCGACTTTTCTGAAGCATGTGATGTCATCTCATTACAACAATTAGGAAGGCAAGGGGAAGTCTTAGATCCTTCTAACAAGATATCTAATTTCAGTGGTTTTAAAAAACCATCTGAATTTTACCCGATACAATCCAGAGGCACTACACTTGAAACTTTTTTCAAAAGAGTAGAGAATGATCTTACTCTACTCGCCTCTAAAACAGAGACTAATGGGGAATTTAAGACCAAATCTAATCTTACAATTACTGAAAGGAAGGCTATCACAGAATTACAGAAGAACAATAACATAGTGATACGCACAGCCGATAAGGGAGGTGCAGTATTTGTTTTAGATAGGGAGGCCTATATTCACGAAGCGCACAGACAGCTTCATGATACAGATAGTTACCTGGAACTTGATAGGGATCCGACACAATGTTTCCAAAGGGATTTGAGGAGACTCTTGGATGATGGTTTGGAGGATGGGCACTTTGATTTTGCCACTTTTGAGTATTTGTATGTCGAATGCCCAGTGGTGCCCATCTTCCACCATCTTCCAAAAGTCCACAAAACACTGATAGAGGTAAAGGGTAGACCAATTATAAGTGGAATTGGGTCTATTTTTGAACACCTATCCCAATGGTTAGACGCTTTATTTTTTCCATTTGTAAAAAGTTTGCAGAGCTATGTGAGAGATACTAAAGATCTTTTAATTTTATTTGAAGATTTTTTGTGGGACTCTAGGGTACACATTTGGCTGACTGCGGATGTAGTCGCCCTTTATTCTTCAATCCCTCATGAAAAGGGTCTGGAGGCCATTAGGTACTTTTTGGAAAATTTCTCAACTTTAGATGGGCCTTTCATTGAATACATACTAAGGGCCACACACTTTATGCTAACACACAATTATTTTCGGTTTGGGGAATCTTTTTATCTCCAAAGATGTGGGACAGCTATGGGGGCCAAATTTGCGCCCTCATATGCCAACCTCCTTATGGGTTGGTGGGAGATGTCCCACATCTTTGGAGACCGGAACCCCTATAAAGATCAGATATCCTTTTACAGGCGGTATATCGATGATCTGCTTTTTGTGTGGTGTGGATCACCCTCAGAACTTTTAGACTTTGTCACAAGCCTTAACAACAATGATGTAGGCCTCAAATTTACATTTGAATACCATCATACTGAGATCAATTTTTTGGATCTCACTCTTAAAGCTGACAGGTCAGGTAAAATTCACAGCAGTACGTTTAGAAAGCCAATCACAAGGAATACCCTGCTCCATGCTAAGAGTTGTCACCCTAAGCATGTACCATTAGCAGTAGCTAAAGGGGAGATGATTAGGCTAAAACGAAATTGCAGTGAAGAATCAACTTTTCAAGAACAGAGAAAGGAACTTGAAAAGAGGCTTACGGATAGAGGATATCCTAAACATGTAATCAAACAGGCACATGCACAAGTTGACAGAATAGATAGGGAGACCCTCCTTAAAGGATCCAGAACTCAGAATAAGACACAGGTTGCTATGACAGATAATAAAGTTACCTTTGTTACAGACTATAGCACGGAATACAAAGAAATCTGTAACATAGTTTATAAACACTTAAGAATGTTGGCAGCCGATGATAAGCTTGTGAATACAGTAGAGAAAGGCTTACGCTGCTCATTTAGAAGGAGTAAGACCCTAGGCAACATTCTCTCACCATCAGAGTTACCACCCTGCTCTGAGAAACCACAGGGTTCTTGGCTGAAACACAGGGGGATGTACAGATGTGGCAAATCCAGGTGTAAACCATGTGATCTTGCCATTATTTCGGACAAGTTTCATTCAACAGTCACAGGAGAAGAGTTTAAGATCCAGGCGTGCCTAAACTGTACATCCTCCTATGTTATTTACTTACTCTCATGCACAGAATGTCATCTACAGTATGTAGGGCTCACTAGTACAGAGGTTAATACAAGGATTCGTAATCACCTTTCTACTATCAAAATTGGAGAGGCTAGTACCCCACTAGTTAAACATTTTAAAACTGTACATAATCAGAGCAGTGCAACACTGAGATGGCAAGCCATTGAAAAGGTCACTATCCCCTTACGTGGAGGAGACAGATCCCACATTTTAGGTAAAAGGGAGATGTTCTGGATTTTTAAGTTACAAACTCGTGTCCCAAAGGGACTTAATTCAGAATATGATCTGATTAACTACTGGAAGTAGTGGGCTACAAAATACTCCAAAGAATTCTATATATTTGCTTAACCCTACATTATTTAGTCTAAAAAGTCCTTACAATAAAATACAATGAAAAGGCTTCAGTTAGTTGGGTTATATTAAATCCCTACTTTTCATTATTATTTATATAGTGTTAATCCTATATGAGTTTGGTTGTAAACATTGATACTAACTGTTAGCTATACACACTAATTCTTACCACATCCAGAGATGGTCTATGGCATTTATATGTGTTGCTACAGTTTCATGCTCTTTAACTTTGTTTTGACCAGAGAAATAAGAACGAAAGAAAGTGTTACTACATGTTATTACATTCTTTTGTAGTTTTCTACATTACTCATATAGCTTATTTATACTATTTTAAATAAGCACTATTAAGCATAAAGCTGAGCACTAATAACTAAAAAGTAACGTTTGTTCTCCCCCTTATCCCTTATTGTATTTTATAGGATTAGGGGTACTTGCTAAGATATTTAAATTAATGGATACAAAGCATGTCTTCCGTTATGGCAGGTTGAACCTACGCTTTGTTCAAGCTCTTAAATCTAACTAATATTAACATACATAATGTTCTCTTTCATTCACAACTTAAGTTTCAATACTTTTGGTATGTAATAGGTTAATTCTTGACACAATCACCTGTTCACACACTCACACGTAGGTTTGTAATGCTTAGGTTTGTCACACGTAGGTTTGTTGCTTTTAAATGAAGCAGCACTTGTGTATTCCATCAGCTATGATTACGGTATCACACCGAAACATGTCAGCTGGAAACAACAAGTGCTGAGTGTTGTATGTTTTTGACCCCCATGGTTTTTTATCCACAAGTGGACTTCAATAAAGTTTGGATTTTATTTTTACAACATTGACCCTGGATTTCTTTCTATTGATCATTACATTACGCCAGTATCTGGGGTCCTTAGGCTCGGAAGCCTCTCACTTAGCAGGCTGGGTTTGGACTCGCCTGCACTTACAGCCCTGATTACGTCTGCTGGCTACCTACTGAAGAGACAAGGGATACACCGATTGGACACCGCATACTACGTGACCGGCTGTTCATACGTCATCGGACGCGCACTGTGTGAATTGAGAAACACACTGAATCGGCACAGAGGACTCTGCAAGAAGCGGTGAACAAAGGGGATCTGTTTGCAGCACACGGAGCCGGAAGGATTGTGACAACGCAGCACCGCATTTGATGCAGTGAGTATAGCCAGCGAATTTACTGTGGCAATGTTAATCTCACATGGCATACTCCTTTTGTGCTGTTGGTTTGTCTGAAGAGTCCGGGGCAAGAGTGTGCAAGCATTTGAACTCTGTGTTAAGCTTACTTTTTCAACGGACTGTTTAATCCCTTGTCTTTGGGCCTATATTGCAATCTTGCAAGTGAGAGTTGAGAATAATTCCCACAATGGGAGCTTTCTAATATAGTGCACTTTACTAACTTTCCTTTACTCATTGAATATATATTTATATATATATATATATATATATAAATCCCCATTTCTTTTCCTCTTTCTCTTTCCCCTGGCCCTACCCCCGTCAGCCAAGATATACTCTAGACATAGTTGTGAATTGAATTCTATATGACAGGAAGTATGCTTTTATAATTCACCTTCATAATTGAACTTACGGTACCTTATACATTTATTTCTGTACTATTCCAAACATGAAACTAGACTTATTTTAATATATTTGTATCATTTCTGTGGTTATCATATTCAGTGGGTTTTTTTCCTCTCTTGTATTCTTTTTTCAGTTGGTACACATGAAGACATTGCATTAGCCACTTCTAAAAGCTATTATTAATATATAATAAAATGAGGTTCTCAAAAGACCCTTAACTTAGTAATGTACAAATTTCCTATATTGTTACTTAAAGTTATTTTTGTTATAAATGTAACATCAGGTAAGTTATAACCATAAATGTTCATGTATATTGCTTGTTAGGACATTTTTTGTTATTTGTCAAACCAAGAATCTCAATTAAAGATTATTAAAAAAAAATAGATATGCCTCTTACAGAATTTATTTTCTTACCCACCACAGATGTGATATTCTGTAACAACTTATTTCCATAACATAATAATAATAATATATATATATATATATATGTGTGTGTATATATGTATATATATGTATATATATATATATATATATATATATATATATATATATGTGTGTATGTATATATTATATTATATATATATATATATATATATATATATACCGGTATATATATATATATATATATATATATATACAGGGAGTGCAGAATTATTAGGCAAATGAGTATTTTGACCACATCATCCTCTTTATGCATGTTGTCTTACTCCAAGCTGTATAGGCTCGAAAGCCTACTACCAATTAAGCATATTAGGTGATGTGCATCTCTGTAATGAGAAGGGGTGTGGTCTAATGACATCAACACCCTATATCAGGTGTGCATAATTATTAGGCAACTTCCTTTCCTTTGGCAAAATGGGTCAAAAGAAGGACTTGACAGGCTCAGAAAAGTCAAAAATAGTGAGATATCTTGCAGAGGGATGCAGCACTCTTAAAATTGCAAAGCTTCTGAAGCGTGATCATCGAACAATCAAGCGTTTCATTCAAAATAGTCAACAGGGTCGCAAGAAGCGTGTGGAAAAACCAAGGCGCAAAATAACTGCCCATGAACTGAGAAAAGTCAAGCGTGCAGCTGCCAAGATGCCACTTGCCACCAGTTTGGCCATATTTCAGAGCTGCAACATTACTGGAGTGCCCAAAAGCACAAGGTGTGCAATACTCAGAGACATGGCCAAGGTAAGAAAGGCTGAAAGACGACCACCACTGAACAAGACACACAAGCTGAAACGTCAAGACTGGGCCAAGAAATATCTCAAGACTGATTTTTCTAAGGTTTTATGGACTGATGAAATGAGAGTGAGTCTTGATGGGCCAGATGGATGGGCCTGTGGCTGGATTGGTAAAGGGCAGAGAGCTCCAGTCCGAATCAGACGCCAGCAAGGTGGAGGTGGAGTACTGGTTTGGGCTGGTATCTTTAAAGATGAGCTTGTGGGGCCTTTTCGGGTTGAGGATGGAGTCAAGCTCAACTCCCAGTCTTACTGCCAGTTTCTGGAAGACACCTTCTTCAAGCAGTGGTACAGGAAGAAGTCTGCATCCTTCAAGAAAAACATGATTTTCATGCAGGACAATGCTCCATCACACGCGTCCAAGTACTCCACGGCGTGGCTGGCAAGAAAGGGTATAAAAGAAGAAAATCTAATGACATGGCCTCCTTGTTCACCTGATCTGAACCCCATTGAGAACCTGTGGTCCATCATCAAATGTGAGATTTACAAGGAGGGAAAACAGTACACCTCTCTGAACAGTGTCTGGGAGGCTGTGGTTGCTGCTGCACGCAATGTTGATGGTGAACAGATCAAAACACTGACAGAATCCATGGATGGCAGGCTTTTGAGTGTCCTTGCAAAGAAAGGTGGCTATATTGGTCACTGATTTGTTTTTGTTTTGTTTTTGAATGTCAGAAATGTATATTTGTGAATGTTGAGATGTTATATTGGTTTCACTGGTAAAAATAAATAATTGAAATGGGTATATATTTGTTTTTTGTTAAGTTGCCTAATAATTATGCACAGTAATAGTCACCTGCACACACAGATATCCCCCTAAAATAGCTATAACTAAAAACAAACTAAAAACTACTTCCAAAACTATTCAGCTTTGATATTAATGAGTTTTTTGGGTTCATTGAGAACATGGTTGTTGTTCAATAATAAAATGAATCCTCAAAAATAAAACTTGCCTAATAATTCTGCACTCCCTGTATATATATATATATATATATATATATATATATATATATATATATATATATATATATATATAAATATATATATATATATATATATATATATATATATATCTGTAATCATTCTGATATGGTATTTTATTTACATGTGTTATAAAAGTGTATCACGCATAATTTTGATATTGTCTTCGATTAAAGGGTTATAACATGGAAAAAAAGTACAATTACAAACATAATAACACCATCTAATAAAAAATATTTTAAAAAAAATGTGCACAAAAATGTTATAAGGGCCCAAAGATATGAGGTCTCATTAGTTAGAAAAAAAGGCATGCATATATGTATACAATATATATATATATATATATATATATATATATATATAAAGTGCATTGGAGCCTTTTGCAGTCAAGCAGATGAAAACATTTAAAAGCATATTTATGCAATTTTTAATAAAGTGTTATACTGTGTATTAATGTATTTACTATAAATATTTCACACTTCAATATGTTCTATATATTTATAAATAAATATTCCTATATGTATCTGTATATATTTATACCTATATATAATCATGTATATATATAGATAGATAGATATAAATTGTACCAAAAAATAAATCATATATATATACAGCTGAAAAATTTGCTTTTGTGAGCGGAATAGTCTGCTCACCCATATCACAAGTCGCGCGGTACGGCTATACCGCTAGCATTTTTAGCCTATACCGCGACGATCCATTCCGCACTCAAAAATAGCCTTTGAGTGTGAAATATTCAGCTGTCAGCTCACCCGTATTACAGGTTGTGCAGTCAGGCTATTTAGCTAGCGTTAAAGCTTATACTGTAATGATCCATTCCACAATCAAAGACCAGTAGTTATGGATTTTACGAAACAAAACTGTTTCACAAAACTCATAACAAAAATGTTACAAAGTACACTTACACCTATAAACTACCTATTAACCCCTAAACCGCTATCCCCCGCATTGCAAATACTGTAATAAACCTATTAACTCCTAATCTGCTGCCCCTGACATTGCCAACACTAAATAAACCTATTAACCCCTAATCCGCCGCCTACCCGAATCACCAACACTACAATAAACCTATTAATCCCTAATCCGCCACCCACCCGCATCCCTAACATCTAAATAAAACTATTAACCACTAGTCCGCCACCCCCGCATCTCAAATACTAAACTAAAGCTATTAACCCCTAAACCGCCAAACACCCACATTGCGACTATAAAAACAAAAACCAGCCACACCAAAATAAAAACAGCCCTGAATCTAACACTAAACTACCAATAGCCTTTAAAAGGGTCTTTGTATGGCATTGCCCTAAGTTTTACAGCTCTTTTACATTAAAAATATTTTTATTTGTATGGGCATTGCCCTAAAAGGGAAATCAGCTCTTTAGAGCCCCTTAAAAAAAAAAGCCCTAATCTAAAAATAAAACCCCACCCCCCAAAAAAAAGAAAACTAACACTAACCCTGACATATTTACTCACCATTCCTGAAGTTCCGCGGTGAAGGTCTTTTTCCAGGCAGATCCATCTTCATCCAGCACAGGGCCATCTTTTTTCTTCAACCCGGTGGCGCTGGGCGAAGGTGGTGCGGAGCTGTGATGACAGCTGTACAGACATCCAGCGTGGAGGCTCCTCTTCATGCGATCGTCCGCCGCATACTGAAGATTGAATGCAACGTACCCATTTTATATTGGGGAACTTTCCATTCCTATTTGTTGAAAATTTGATGAGAGCTACTTAAAGGGCCATAATACCCAAATGTTTAAACACTTGAAAGTGATGCAGCATAGCTGTAAAGAGCTGACTAGAAAATATCACCTGAACATCTCTATGTAAAAAAGAAAGATATTTTACCTCAAAAGTTCATCAGTAGCCACATCCCATTGTAAAGAATTTCTAAGAAGCATTTTAGTATGTCTGTCCTGGGGCAGCTAAGGGGATGAGCCTTGTGTACTCTCATATTATTTCCCTATTCAGCTTACTATGAAATCTCATGAGAGTTAAGTGAAATCTCATGAGATCACAGTAAAAGAGTTCATGACCTCAGCACTGCTGATGCTGATTGGCTGCTGTTCATTTCTTCATTTTTTTTCTTTTTTTACCTGCAGCTGAGAGTAGCTGAGTATAAAGTTTTACACAGCACTTACTCTGCTGAGCTGAGGAGATTGTGAGGTAAAATATCTTCCTTTTTTTCATAGAGATGCTCAGGGGATATTTTCCTGTCAGCTTTTTACAGCTATACTGCATCAGTTTCAAGTGATTTAGCATATGAGTATTATGATTTAGCATATGAGTATTATGTCCCT
This sequence comes from Bombina bombina, assembly GCF_027579735.1. Lineage (NCBI taxonomy): Eukaryota > Metazoa > Chordata > Amphibia > Anura > Bombinatoridae > Bombina > Bombina bombina. The sequence continues at coordinate 155,990,634 of NC_069503.1, forward strand.
TTAAATCCTTTTGGCTCCGCTCCGTGCAGCATTTGCTCCGCTCCATCGGGATGAAGAAAGAAGATGGCCCTGCCCTGGATAAAGATGGAACCGCCTGGAAGAAAACCTTCACCGCTCGACTTCAGGAATGGTGAGTATCTATGTCAGGGAGTTTTTTGCTTGCTTTTTGGGTGTTTGTTTTTTAGATTAGGGCTTTTTTTTTTTGATGGGCACTAAAGAGCTGATTGTCCTGTTAAGGGCAATGCCCATACAAATTCCCCTTTAGGGGCAATGGGTAGCTTAGTTTTTTTTAGAGTTAGTTTTTTTTTTTTTATTTTGGTGGGGTTGTACTGTTAGGGTGTAGTTTGTATTTTTGTATGTAAAGAGCTATAAAACTTTACAACAACCTTTTAAGGGCTATTGGTAGTTTAGTGTTAGATTAGGAGGTGGTTTTTATTTTGGGGTGACTTTTTGTTGTTATAGAGGTATTAGATTAGGTTTATTTTTTTTTATTTTGGATAATTCTTTGTAATTGTATATTTTTTTTTATAATTTTAAACTTTGTTATTTTTTGTAATGTTAGGTTGTTTTTTTTTCCGTAGTGATAGGATTTTTTAATTTTGTAATTTTTTATTTTTATTTTTGGTATATATTTTTTTTTCACAGGTAAGTTTTTATTTATTTGAGGGTAGTTATATAGTAACTTTAATTTAAAGTTAGCGGGTGTTAGGTTTAGGGGTTAATAGTTTAATTTAGGTAGTTGTGGTGTGGTTATTGGCGGATTAGGGGTTAATAGGTTTATTGTAGTGTTGGCGATATGGGTGGGCTGTGGATTAGGGGTTAATATGTTTATTTAGTGTTGGCGTCGTCGGGGGGCATTTAGACTAGGGGTTTATATTAAGGCGTTAGATTTAAACAAAACTCACTTGTCTCCATAGACAATGCGTTAAAGTGATCGCCATTCCGCAATCGCAGTTGTTAGTTTTTTCTAACACTTTTTCTCCATTAAGGTCTACGGGAGGATACCTGCACGAGCACGTCAAGTCAGGACTTGGCTTTTGTGTGGTATGGAGCATAACGCATTATACCGCACAACACAAGTAGTTTTTTTTCTGTAAATTTGTAATGGCAGAGCTATGGAAAGTGCGCTACTGAAATTTTTAGCATTATTTACGCACCAGGTTTTAGCGCATAACTTGTAATCTAGTTGTAAATCAATACTTGAAAAAGCAAGGAATAGTTCTGAACAGCTTGTCAACTTATAAATGTATAGTTAGTTACTAACACGGCTACTCCAATCAACTATAAATATATATATAGTTAGCAGCTGAAGAGCACTCTCACTTCATGGTCAGCTTGCCAGGGTGCATGCAGGAAAAATAGTATGGATAAACAATGGCTTGCACTCACTGGTCTTTTAAAATTCAGCCTTTATTGTGACTATTCGGGGACCGTACCCCCTTCCTCAGACGGAAGGGGATACGGTCCCCCCCGAAACGTCACACCCATGGTTAGAGGGAGGTGAATGAAATTGTATTTAGTTTTAAGTATCCTTTTGAAGCATACAATATTTGGTTTATTGAATTACAAATTATCCAATGCCACAGTGGTAGCCATCTTAGCATTGTGAAGTTAACCCTTTACAAAAAAATATTCTTTACTTATATGTAATGTACAGATGATTAGAAAGGACAGGAAGTCATAAAGATATCTATATAAATATACATAAATAGATTCAGGGTGCCTTGGTGGATATTACTCAAATAAATACAATGTATCCGTGCATATATATATATATATATATATATAATATATATATAATATATATATATAATATATATATATATATATATATATATATATAAATTCATTAAAAAACTGAGAATTTGCATATCTAATTTGCATATCTTACCCCACAATTCTCTTGTCTTGTGCATTGGAAACATTGGTATATTAAGAATTTCTGGGGAAAGCAAGCGGGATACTTGCCTAGATGTACTATTTCCTATGCAAATATTTACATTGATTTTAATATATATATATATATATATATATATATATATATATATAGTATATATATATACACACCACACTTTCATATATACAATATCTCAATTTGCATATCTTACACCAGAGTGCCCTGGTGCATTGTTAACTATTTATATAAGAGTACCTCTGGGGTGTAAGCAAGTGGGATACTTGCCTAAATTTGCTAATTTTCCATACGATAAACTGGCTCTTACTTTGATGCTATATATATACAGTGCTCAGATAGGAGGATATGATGGTGCAATGTCAAGCTTTATATGTAGTGTGCAGCATTCGTAGGGGATAAAACAAGGGCTAATATTTAAATCATGTAATTTACAGTTAGTCAGATGGAAATTCTGTGACCACAGAGGTGGTGAAGGTTTAGACAGGAAGATTAATTTTCCAGTGGTAGCTGAGAATTGAGAGGAAAATGAGTGAGAATCGAAAGCTACTGGTCAAGGGAGAAGTGTTTAATATCCTGGTTTTAATTATGCTATATGTATATATAGTAATTTTCACTCATTATTTTGAATGTTGAGTACAATAGATATATGTGGTCTTATTTATTAGATCATCTGGGAATTTTCTAGTTAGGGATATTGTATCAATTGTATTTTTTTGTTCGGGATTCTGAAGAATATTCCGGCTTTAGTAGTTTAAAAAGACCTTTAGTTAGGAAAACACATGGGCATGTATTTATCAAGCCATCAACCGCAAATATGCTGGAATCCGCAGCGTATTTGTGTCGAGCCTGATTCACCCTTAGTTAGCAAACCCTACAGACCATCAAAGTAGAATTTATTGACGTAACATACGATCCGCCGGACTCAGTCCGACACAGATTGATGCTTACGTCACTACAGATGTTTCTGAACGCAAGTTCGGCACAATCTGACTACTTTTGGAAGTTATCAAATTCCTACCAGGTACGCTCGCACTATTCCGGCCCAACGTACCTGGTTTTTAATTCGCCGCCCTGGAGGTGGCGGATGCCATAGGAATCAATGGGAGTCGGAAAGCAGAGAGAACTTATGTTTGTTGCTGCCCGATATCCCATTGATTCCTATGGAAACGTCTACACCTAAGACCCTAACATGTACCCCAAGTCTAAACACCTCTAATCTGCCCCCCCTCACCACCGCCACCTACATTATACTTATTAATCCCTAATCTGCCACCCCAACACCGCCACCACCTAAATAAAACTTATTAACCCCTATCCCTCCGCTCCCGGACCCCGCCGCAACTAAATAAAACTTATTAACCCTATCCTGCCACTCCTGGACCCCGCCGCAACTAAATAAAACTTATTAACCCCTAAACCGCCGCTCTCGGAGCCCACCGCCACCTACATTATACTTATTAACCCCTAATCTTCCACCCCCTACACCGCCGCCACAATATTAAATTTATTAACCCCTAAACCTAAGTCTAACACTAACCCTAACACCCCCTAACTTAAATATAGTTTAAATAAATCGAAATAAATTATTCCTATTTAAAACTAAATACTTACCTATAAAATAAACCCTAAGATAGCTACAATATAACTAATAGTTACATTGTACCTATCTTAGTATTTAATTTTATTTTACAAGTAAGTTTGTATTTATTTTAACTAGGTAGAATAGTTATTAAAAATTTATTAACTATTTAATAACTTCCTAGTTAAAATAAATACAAATATACCTGTAAAATAAAACCTAACCTAAGTTACAATTACACCTAACACTACACTATAATTAAATAAATTAAGTAAACTAAATACAATTAAATACAATTTAAAAAAATTATCTAAAGTACAAAAAAAACAAACACTAAATTACAGAAAATAATAAAATAATTACAAGTTTTTTAAACTAATTACACCTAATCTAATCCCCCTAATAAAATAAAAAAGCCCCCCAAGGGGGCGGAGCCAACAGCTGAGCAGACAGCAGCATATCTTTTTAAGCTCTTAGGCCTTGAATTAAAAGTTTGCATATTTCCAGCATTAAACCTATTTGACTCTATTTGTGGATCACCACTTATAGTCCGGGGATTGAAGGACTATCGATTGCTGAAGAATTAAGCAGCTACCTAAATGCTCATTATGACATACTAAGCTATTCTGGGGCATCAAGGTTTGAGGCCTGACATCGGCGACGGCCCGGTTGAGGTGTAATCCCTCCTGGAGTTCTTGAAGACCCCTTACTTTACAACTAGCAAAATGAGCCTAGAGTCAGCGCTAAATAAGTTTGAAGATCGATGTTGCGTGATCCTTGAGGACCATTTCTCAGAGATGAGCGTTTTACTGGACAGCTATATATGCAGTTCTCTATCTCGCAAGGGAGACAAGATGGTGGCGATAGTCGATGACTATCTAGCATTACCGATGACCAGTCCCTAAGAGATTCGGAGCTAATTGTCCCTCTAGAAGCCGCATCTACACTGACCGCAAACAATCAAGCAGCTCAGCTATACGAGGTGTGAGGGCACTACGGGACATTTTCAAAAAACTGTGGCCTGAGATAATCCTCCGGTGTCTTTACCGGTTGAGGATGTGGAGCTGAGTACTCACCTAGCAGACTATAAGGGAGCGATATCACATAGGCTGCTTTGGGCAGCAGAGCTGGACATGTTGCTTACGCGATGGTCAGAAGGCTGGAGACCTGTTGCTGCGACTGCGCAGGGATTGCCGCTGGACGGTGGTCGATCATGGAGAAGGCTGCTGCTCGCACTGATGTCTGCCCGGGCTCACCTCAGAGTTGGTGTTGGATAGAGCCCTTGCTTGATAGGATCTCTACCTACCGGAGGCTGACACTTGAACTTCTGGTGGGTCACTCTGCTTTAGGACACTTCTCAATGCAGATTAGGCTTTCCGTATGAGAGGCTGTTCACTACTTAATAACAATTGCCTGGTAACCACGGGTATCCCTCATGTTTGATAATGTGGACTTGTGACTTTCTATGATGCAGCAGCCTGATTTTAGATAGATTGATGGAAGGACAATGTGTAATGCTTCAAAGGTTATGATATACGGTACAGGTCTCACTAAGTCAATGCTAGTGCAGCTATTTACAGTTTCATATTTTATACTACACCATTTACTGTTTTATGCATCCTGTCTATGTGCATTGTTATTACTGGGCTATAAAATTACATATCATGCTCACTCTGTTTATAAAATAACACAACAAAAGAAAAGGGGGCGCCCTTGAGAGTATCTATAAATGGTAATATGTAGTATATGAGGTAGCTTATATGTTACCAATAGAAATGCACTTTTCAGTATAAATGATGATACACTGATTCAGTAGTAACTAGTATATATGTTGTGGACAGAGTAAATAGATGTTAACCTATACAATTTGATAATCACAATGTTAATAGGACAGTTGTATCTCACTCAAAAACTAGTATATACGTTGTGAACAGAGTAAATAGATGTTAGCCTAAACAATTTGATAATCACAATGTTAATAGGATAGTTATATCTCACTCAAAGATAGTGGTTAATGGGTGACAATGATCACTATATTGTCCTTTATAAAGGTCTTGATAGTAGATACCAAGGCAGCAATCTGTAGTGGTCCAGACCAGGATCCAATTAAGCAATCTAAAATATCAAACAGAGACAGATGCGCCACATGGCCCAATATTGTAGTTTCCAAATTTATGTAGATTTTACTATATAGTTGAAACTCACATGTATTGGAGCACCTCAATTGGTGCAAATGACACAGTCTGGGATCTATAACAGTCACCCAGCAGACCGGCCTCTCGAGTTGTTCAGGGTCTGTGTAAAATAGAAAACACAAAAAAGCCTATATGGCCTAGTTTATAAAATGCAGTCAATATGCGTGTACGCATGCAAAGTGTAATAGGTTTGTTAGTTTAGCTATATAAAGTATTCTGCAGCTATTGATCAAATGCCAACTAACTTCCAGGTTTATAATGTACATTTATATAAGGCTACGTCCCCCCCACCCCCCTCCTTTCCCTATGTTAATACTGTCCAGGTTTAGACACGTGATTCACCCTGTTGTGTGACATAGGGCCCATGTCCACACGATAGGGGGGTCTGATATAGTATAGATGTCTACATGGGTCCCCTTTTCTATGATGATAGATCTAAATTACACGGGCTTTAGTTATTGTCTGTACTATTTTGATGTAATGTCTCTACCTGCCCTGATAGGTATCCCACCACTTGCTAAGTCATATGTTATAGCCATGTGTATGTACATTACCACATATCATAGTTTCAACAGCATCAGTGAACCAGTGCTTCTTGCTCAGTGTATATTTGCAAACTTATTTACACATTTATAAATTAAGCCTACTATGCATGTATATATTTTCCCAAGAACAAAACTGATAGCCCTTAATTGTTTCTGCCTGAGCTCCAATTAGCTTACTTAATTAGGTTAGTTGTTAATTTTCTCTCTCCTAATATGTTTCTATATTACTAGGCTCCGCCCCCCCCCCCTTTTAGACACAAATTCTATTTGTGTTATCCCCTTCTACGGGGACTGGAGAAGTCAGTTTCGTATCTAGATACACTTCTCCTTTTGGTGATCCTGTGGTTCACCATACCTGATAAAGTATTTAAAACCTCACCTGATTAATACTGATACACTCGGTTCAAACCTATAAGACACCCATTAAATTGTCTGAACTGAATAGTTGGTCTTTAGTGTTTTATTCTGATTTCTCTCTGTTCATCTGTTCAATATTGGCTCTTCTCATCATCCTCTATGTGAAAATTGAAATCCTTATAGAAGATGATTCCTAAACTGACTTTATGAAGTCCCTAGAAAGTTAAGTTAATTGATAGTACTGAAGTACTAGTTTGCCCCTGTGTTTACAGTCTGTTCACACTATTTAAAAATGAGGTTTATATTCTTATTCAAAATAATTAAAAATGAGGTTTATGCTGTAGATATTTTATTTCATGCTTGATATGCCTGATTTAAATGATCTGTATTCCCATCAACAGCTATATTTACTATGTCATTACAACAATATATTGTTTGCATATATGTGCATTTATTAGTCACCTGCGTTGTGACACCTGCTGTATTGCTTAATCCTCAATAAAAAAAAATATCTTCAAAAAAAAAAAAAAGCCCCCCAAAATAATAAAAATCCATACCCTATACTAAATTACGAATAGACCTTAAAAGGGCCTTTTGCGGGGCATTGCCCCAAAGTAATCAGCTCAATTAACTGAAAAAAAGTACAATACCCACCCAACATTAAAATCCACCACCCACACACCCAACCCTACTTTAAAACCCACCCAATCCCCCCTTAAAAAAACCTAACACTAACCTCTTGAAGATCACCCTACCTTGAGACGTCTTCACCCAACCAGGCCGAAGTCCTCAACGAAGCCGGGCGAAGTGGTCCTCCAGACAGGCAGAAGTCTTCATCCAAGCCGGGAGGAAGAGGTCCTCGAGACGGGCAGAAATCTTCATCCAGACGGCATCTTCTATCTTCATCCATCCGGCGCGGAGCGGGTCCATCTTCAAGACATCCGACGCGGAGCATCCTCTTCCAACGACATCCGATGACTCAATGATGGTTCCTTTAAATGACATCATCCAAGATGGCGTCCCTTGAATTCCGATTGGCTGATAGAATTCTATCAGCCAATCGGAATTAAGGTAGAAAATATCCTATTGGCTGATGCAATCAGCCAATAGGATTGAGCTTGCATTCTATTGGCTGTTCCAATCAGCCAATAGAATGCAAGCTCAATCCTATTGGCTGATTGGATCAGCCAATAGGATTGAACTTCAATCCTATTGGCTGATTGCATCAGCCAATAGGATTTTTCTACCTTAATTCCGGATTGGCTGATAGAATTCTATCAGCTAATCGGAATTCAAGGGACGCCATCTTGGATGATGTCATTTAAAGGAACCGTCATTCAGTCGTCGGATGTCGTTGGAAGAGGATGCTCCGTGTTGGATGTCTTGAAGATGGACCTGCACCGCGCCGGATGGATTGAAGATAGAAGATGCCGCCTGGATGAAGACTTCTGTCCATCTGGGAGGACCTCTTCTGCCCAGCTTGGATGAAGACTTCTGGGCCGTCGTTGAGGGACTTCGGCCCGGTTGGGTGAAGACCGTTTCAAGGTAGGGTGATCTTCAAGGGGTTAGTGTTAGGTTTTTTTAAGGGGGGATTGGGTGGGTTTTCAGAGTAGGGTTGGGTGTGTGTGGTGGTGGGTTTTAATGTTGGGGCGGTATTGCACTTTTTTTAAGGTAATAGAGCTGATTGCTTTGGGGCAATGCCCCGCAAAGGCCCTTTTAAGGTCTATTCGTAATTTAGTATAGGGTAGGGATTTTTATTATTTTGGGGGGCTTTTTAATTTTATTAGGGGGATTAGATTAGGTGTAATTCATTTTAAAAACTTGTAATTATTTTATTATTTTCTGTAATTTAGTGTTTGTTTTTTTGTACTTTAGATAATTGTTTTGAATTGTATTTAGTTTACTTAATTGATTGTAACTAAGGTTAGGTTTTATTTTACAGGTATATTTGTATTTATTTTAACTAGGAAGTTATTAAATAGTTAATAACTATTTAATAACTTTTCTGCCTAGTTAAAATAAATACAAAGTTGCCTGTAAAATAAAAATAAATCCTAAGATAGCTATTAGTTATATTGTAGCTATCTTGGGGTTTATTTTATAGGTAAGTATTTAGTTTTAAATAGGAATAATTTATTTAGATTTATTTAAATTATATTTAAGTTAGGGGGTGTTAGAGTTAGTGTTAGACTTCGGTTTAGGGGTTAATACATTTAATATTGGCGGCGGTGTAGGGGGGGCAGATTAGGGGTTAATAAATATAATGTAGGTGGCGGTGGGCTCCGGGAGCGGCGGTTTAGTTGTTAAACACTTTATTTAGTTGCGACTGGGTCCAGGAGCGGCAGGATAGGGGTTAATAACTTTATGTAGGTGGCGGCGGTATAGGGGACGGAAGATTAGGGGTTAATATGTATAATGTAGGTGGCGGTGGGCTCCGGGAGCGGCAGTTTAGGGGTTAATACATTTATTATAGTTGCAGTGGGTTCCAGGAGCGGTGGTTTAGGGGTTAATAACTTTATTTAGGTGCGGCGGGGTCAGGGAGCGACGGTATAGGGGGTAAACAGTATAGTATAGTGTGCGTGTTTAGTGACAGGGTACCAAGAAAGCAGAAAAAAAGCCGAAGAGCAGCGAGACCGATGACTGTTAGTCAACAGCAGTCCGCTGCTCATCGCACCGTACCTGGTGCGCGGCTTTTTGACAGCTTTTTTGGTAACTTTGGAGAACGTATTCAGGTCCGTGTCCGCGATGTTAGGCGATCTTAGGCAAGCTTATTGGTGCCGTTGAATGCAAGAAAGTCGACGGCTTGATAAGTAGATGCCATAGGGTTTAATGATCTAAAATTCACCAGATCAGACGTGGTTTTTCACACTGACCCTCACAGGGGCTGTCCTGGTGGAATTATTGTAAAAAAAGGGGCAGTCCCAGGCAGTGGCGAGATGGCTCTTATTGAAAGTACTGGAGCTTGCATGAAAGAGACAATAAACTCCGTAAAGCGAAGTTAACAGTGAGTAGGGGGCTCAGTTTAAAAATGAAAGCTTGCAGCCAATATAAATCACATTACGCTGCTTTCTGTGTATAGCATCTTACAATCGTATGCATGTGTTTTTCTATTAGGGTTATAGTATTTTGAGAAAAGCTTGCCAGCTTTTAGTTTGCAAGAAAAAACTGTGAGATCTGTAGTGCGAAAAACCTTTACAGAATTACACTGGAATTAGACAATTTCATATATGCCCATATAATGCCCAAATTAAGCCCATTTTAGGATAAAACAACAAATACACTTTGTATTTTGTACTTTAAGGTATGAATTTGTGTTTTTCGCACATCCAGTGTACTTAAATTATGGTTTATGCTGTAAATACTTTATATGATTTATTCCTGTGTAAATTTACTTACAAATTTTATGTTATTGATAAAACACGATTTTTGGTAAACAATTTTGTTAGAATGTTTTTATGCACCTTAACAATAAAATTGTTTCCTATGTATTTTTGGGTGAATGGTTCAATTATTCGTTTTTTATGATTTTTAAATTACAATTTTCATTATGCACTTTTGTATTTTTTTATCTGCATCTCCATTCCATATGAAAATGCTTATACACCCCATAGTGTGACTCCATGCTTTAAAGGGACATGAAACTAAATTGTTTTCTTTCATGATTTATATAGAGCATGCAATTTTAAACAACTTTCTAGATTACTTCTATTATCTAATTTGCTTCATTCTCTTGCTAACCTTTGCTGAAAAGCATATATAGATATGTTCAGTTGCTGCTGCTTGGTGGCTGCACATAGATGCCTTGTGTGATTGGTTCATCCATGAGCATTGCTATTTCTTCAACAAAGGATATCTAAAGAATGAAGCAAATTAGATAATAGAAGTAAATTGTAATGTTATTTAAAATTGTATCCTCTATTTGAATCAGGAAAGAAAAATTGTGGGTTTAGTGTTCCTTTAAGGGTAGAAAGTGGCTTTAGATCATTCCACCAGGGAAATAGAAATACAGGTGAGCATTCTCAAATAACCTCTCCAGCCCAGAGACCTTTATATTATCAGGCTGATAGGGTCACAGGCTCTTTTTCATGAGACATGAAAGATTCTTATGTCCAAATTATCTAATGCTCTCTGGTCTGGTAAGATGCCTTATTAATACTGCTCATTCCCTCCTAGAATTTTATAAATGTTACTAGCCCTAAAGCCTGTTCACACGGGCCATTTTTTGCAGTACAGTGGTCCCACCCCTTGCATTCTCTCCCTCCCACTCTCTTTTGCTTTCTCTCTCTCTCCCCCCTCTCTTTTGCACTCTCTATCCCCCTCTCTTTTAAGCTCTCTCTCTCCCCCCTCTCTCTCTCTCCCCTCTCTCTTTCTCTCTATCTCCCCTCTCTCTCTCTATCTTCCCTCTCTCTCCCCCCTCCCTCTCTCCCCCTCTCTCTCTCTCTAACCTCTCTCAACCTCTCTCTCTCCCCTCTCTCTCTCCCCTCTCTCTCTCTCCCCTCTCTCTCTCTCCCCTCTCTCTCTCCCCCTCTCTCTCTCTCTCTCTCTCTCTCTCTCCTCTCTCTCTCTCCTCTCTCTCCCCTCTATCTCTCTCCCCTCTATCTCTCTCCCCTCTATCTCTCTCCCCTCTCTCTCCCCCCCCCCCTCTCTCTCCCCTCTCTCTCTCTCTCTCCCCTCTCTCTCTCTCTCCTCTCTCATGTCTCTCTCTCTCCCTCTCTCCTCTCTCTCTTTCCCCTCTCTCAACCTCTCTCTCTCCCCTCTCTCTCTCCCCTCTTTCTACCTCCTCTCTCTCTCTATCGCTCTCTCTCCTCTCTCTCTATCTCTTCCCTTCTCTCTCTCTCTCTCCTCTCTCTCCTCTCTCTTTATCTCCCCCCTCTGTCTCTCTCTCTCCCCCTCTCTCTCCCCCTCTCTCTCTCTCCGATCTCTCTCTCTCCCCTCTCTCTCTCCCATCTCTCTCTCTCCCCTCTCTCTTTATCTCCCCCTCTCTCTTTCTCTCTCCCCTCTCTCTCCCCCTCTTTATCTTCCCTCTCTCTCTCCATTCACATCTCCCCTCTTTCTCTCTCCCCTCTCTCTCCCCCCCTCTCTCCCCTCTCTCTCTCCTCTCTCTCCTCTCTCTCCTCTCTCTCTCTCTCCCTCTCTCTCTCCCATCTCTCTCTCTCCTCTCTCTCTCCCATCTCTCTCTCCCCCTCTCTCTTTCTCTCTCCCCTCTCTCTCCCCCTCTTTCTCTTCCCTCTCTCTCTCTCCATCCACATCTCCCCTCTTTCTCTCTCCCCCCTCTCTCTCCCCCCTCTCTCTCTCTCCTCTCTCTCTCTCTCCCCTTTCTCTCTCCTCTCTCTCTTTCTACTCTCTCACTCTCTTCCCCCTCTCTCTCCATTCTTCTCTCTCCCCTCTCTCTCTATCCTCTCTCTCTCTCTCTCCTCTCTCTCCCCTCTCTCTCTCCCCTCTCTCTCTCTCTCTCTCTCTCTCTCTCTCTCTCTCCTCTCTCTCCCCTCTCTCTCTCCTCTCTCTCTCTCTATCTCCCCCTCTCTCTTTCTCTCTCCCCTCTTTCTCTCCCTTCTCTCTCTCTCTCTCTCTCTCCACATCTCCCCTCTCTCTCTCCCCTCTCTCCCCTCTCTCTCTCTCTCTCTCTCTCTCTCTCTCCTCTCTCTTCTCTCTCTCTCTCCCCCCTCTCTCTCTCTCTCTCTCTCTCTCTCTCTCCTCTCTCTTCTCTCTCTCTCTCCCCCCTCTCTCTCTCTCTCTCTCTCTCCCCCCCTCTCTCTCTCTCTCTCTCCTCTCTCTCTATCTCCCCCCCTCTCTCTTTCTCTCTCCCCTTTCTCTCTCCCCTCTTTCTCTCCCCTCTCTCTCTCCACATCTCCCCTCTTTCTCTCTCCCCCCTCTCTCTCTTCCCCTCTCTCTTTCTCCCCTCTTGATCCCTCTCTCCCCTCTTGATCTCTCTCTCCTCTCTCTCCCCTCTCTCCCCTCTCTCCCCTCTTTTGAGCTGTTTGAGCTCTCTCCAAGGCCTTTCACGGCCCGCCCCCTTCACGCACCTTCACACTAGGCTCCGCCCCCTTCAGGGCCTTCACGCTAGGCTCCGTCCCCTTCACGGGCCTTCACGCTAGGCCATGCCCCATTCACGGTCAGCCACGCCCACTTCTGCTCACAGCAGTGGCAGATCAGGTAGGGATTTAAGGCCAGGTGTGTTTGTCCTCGTGCTGTCTCTACTGCGCATGACAGCTTCGGACAAACACACTTGGCCTTTAAATAGTATAGGATGTTGCCTGCTGTCTATCTCACTATGCAGGGTCCTGGATATGAGTGAGAGACACATCTATTAATATTAAAAAATATATATATATTTAGCATTATTTCTCTCTGTGCTGGTGAGATTTTATAATCAGGCCCTAAATCTTAGCACCTTGCAACAATAATTACAGCATATGCTGTCGTTATTTAACATTGCACAAGCATTTTTAGTGAAATGCTTGTGCAATGCCACCCCCTGCACATTTGTGGCCAATCGACCACTAGCAGGGGGTGTCAATCATCCCGATCATATCTGATCGGGATGATTGTTGTCCGCCACTTAAGAGGTGGCGGATGATTTAAGGAGGAAACATTAACTTTTGTTTCCGGTGACCCTGAAGGCTCACGCAGAAACAGTTGCATACGCAGCTTAATAAATCGGCTCCTATGACTCACTGAAGGCTCAGATGATTGATAGCATTTTTTTAGCATAAAAGTATTTTTTAATTAACGTATGTAATAGAATACAGTACAGTATAGCTTAAATATAACTTTTGTATGCACTGGGAAACAAAAATAGTGTGACTTTATAGCTATATTCGCTTTATCTAGCCGTGTATGTTGGGTGTGTGGGTGGTGGGTTTCAATGTTGGGGGGGGGTATTTTTTTTTACAGGTAAAAGAGCTGATTACCTTGGGGCAATGCCCCGCAAAAGGCCCTTTTAAAGGGACAGTTCACCCAAAAATTGTTTTATTCTTATTTTCAAGCTTTTAATAATGTAAGTATGCTAGTCTGAAACACTAAATGCACATTATTATCATCAGAGAGTTCTTCTGTTTTTAGTATAGCGATTTTCAACAGGCTGGTCTATACCCTGTTTTACCTTTTTGATACATGCGTTTAGCCCCAGTTCTGCCCCCCTCTCTGATGACGTAATCAGAAGTGTGAACAAGGACGAGCACTAAATAAAAGTGTCCGTGTTCCTCATTCGTTAGAATTTTGCTCGTGTCCAGACTCTTATTATTTGCACAGTCTCAGAAGGCATCATCGCTTTACCAAAGGTAAGACTATCCCACAGATCACTGACCGCTTTGAGCAACATTCTCAGCGCATAAGTCACATTTTGCCATGGATGCTTGTTTCTAATAGCTATGCAATGCAACAAATCCATTTGCTAAGGAAAAACTCACATTCCAGCTTATGCCTCACTGTAACTGACATATCACATTGCAGGATATCCCTCCGGTAACTAACATCTCCCATTTCCGGTTATCCAGGGGCGAAACTACAGGGGGTGCAGAGGTCAAAATTGCAACTGGGCCCCCAAGGGTGGGGGTGGGGGGGCCCTTGTTACATTCTTGCACCTAAGCCCTGTGGTTTCTAGTTACGCTTCTGCGGTTATCTCTCACATAACTGACATCTCACATACCAGGTTATGTCTCATGTATCGCATACAGCCTTCTGCAATGCAGTCTGTGCTTTGTAACGCTTATAGCCTTGCTTCTAATAGATATACAATGTAACATACCCATTTGCTTAGGAAAATAATGAGAGATAACCGGCAATGGGAGATGTTAGTTACCGGAGGGATATCCTGCAATGTGAAATGTCAGTTACAGTGAGGCATAAGCTGGAATGTGAGTTTTTCCTTAGCAAATGGATTTGTTACATTGCATAGCTATTAGAAACAAGCATCAGTGGCAAAATGTGACTATGCGCTCTGAATTTTGGAGTTAGTTTGTATGTGGGAAGCTACAATGAACTTGGTTTGCGGTGCACACGCTTCTCTGCAATGGAGCATGCGGAGTAGAGAACATAGCTATTTTGCATAGAATTGAATAACATGATTTGATAGGTCACAGGGCGGGTAAAGAGAGTTTTGTAAGCACAACCCTTTTATCTGGGTGTTCCAGTGTTGTCGAGCTTCAACACAAAGAAGCTGATTAAAAAGTTAAAAATAATATATATTACACAGAACGTAATTATTTAGTGTTCTCTGTTCCTTTACTTGCTAATGCGATATTGCTGATAATGAGTTTTTGTACTTTGAGTGAACTGCTCCTTTAAGGGCTATTTGTAATTTAGTATAGGGTAGTGATTTTTTTATTTTATTTTGGGGGGCTTTTTTATTTTATTAGGGGGATTAGATTAGGTGTAATTATTTTAAAAATTTGTAATTATTTTTTTATTTCCTGTAATTTAGTGGGGGGGTTTTTCCGTTCTATAGTTTATTTAATTTAATTTTAATTAATTGTAGTTAGTTTAGGTAATTAATTTAATTATAGTGAGGTGTTAG
Source organism: Bombina bombina (assembly GCF_027579735.1). NCBI lineage: Eukaryota > Metazoa > Chordata > Amphibia > Anura > Bombinatoridae > Bombina > Bombina bombina. The sequence goes on from NC_069503.1 coordinate 156,005,740, forward strand.
GTGTTATTGTAACTTAAGTTAGGTTTTATTTTACAGGTACTTTTGTATTTATTTTAGCTAGGTAGTTATTAAATAGTTAATAACTATTTAATAACTATTGTACCTAGTTAAAATAAATACAAAGTTGCCTGTAAAATAAAAATAAATCCTAAAATAGCTACAATGTAACTATTAGTTATATTGTAGCTATCTTAGGGTTTATTTTATAGGTAAGTATTTAGTTTTAAATAGGATTAATTTAGGTAATAATAGTAATTTTATTTCATTTTATTTAAATTATATTTAAGTTAGGGGGTGTTAGGGTTAGAGTTAGACTTAGGTTTAGGGGTTAATAAATTTAGTATAGTGGTGGCGACGTTGGGGGCGGCAGATTAGGGGTTAATAAATGTAGGTAGGTGTCAGCGATGTTAGGGACAGCAGATTAGGGGTTAATAATATTTAACTAGTGTTTGTGAGGCGGGAGTGCAGCGGTTTAGGGGTTAATACATTTATTTAAGTGGCGGCGATGTCCGGTCGGCAGATTAGGGGTTTAAAACTTTATTTAAGTGTTTGCGATGTGGGGGGGCTCAGTTTAGGGGTTAATAGGTAGTTTATGGGTGTTAGTGTACTTTTAAGCACTTTAGTTAAGAGTTTTATGTTACGGCGTTAGCCCATAAAACTCTTAACTACTGACTTTTAAATGCGTTAGGAGTCTTGACAGGAGAGGGTGTACTGCTCACTTTTTCCAAGACTCGTAATACCGGCGTTAGGCAAATCCCTTTAAAAAGATAGGATACCCAATTGACGTAAGGGTCATGCGGTATTTTAAAATCGCGGAAAAAAAGTGAGCGGTACACCTGTACCTGTCAGACTCGTAATACCGGCTTGCGTTTAACAGCAGCGTTGGGACCTCTCAACTCTGATTTTTAAGGCTAACGCAAGACTCGTAATCTAGGCGACAGTCTTTTGACCATGGACCATTTTAGTAGTGCTCCTTTGGGGAGTTTCTATTTTATTTATTTCCTGCTGGAGATATTCAACTGGCTTTACTGGCTGCACTGCTGCATTGTCTAACACATTTTAAATTATCTGAAATAATTATTCCAAAGTCCTGTTCCACTTTAGTTACAGTCAGTAATATACCATTAAGACTGTATTTGACCTTTGGGCTTTTTGGATTCTTTTTGCATAATTTTGCTCTTCTTAAAAGGACATTAAACACAAAGATTTTCTTTCATGATTCAGAAAGAGAATGCTATTTTAAACAACATTCCAATGTACTTCTACTATCTAATTTGCTTCATTCTTTAGATATCCTTTGTTAAAGAAATAGTAATGCACACGGATGAGCCAATCACATGAGGCATCTATGTGCAGCCACCAATCAGAAGCTACCAAGCCTATCTAGATATGTTTTTCAGGAAAGGATTACAAGAGAATGAAGCAAATTAGATAATAGAAGTAAATTATAAAGTTGTTTACAATGGTATTCTCTATCTGAATCATGAAAGAATAATGTGGGGTTTAATGTCCCTTTACTATTACATTTTAGATCCCATTTTTGTGCAGTCCTCCAGTTTTTTAGTATCACTGCTCATTTGATTCCCCCCCCCCTCCCCCTCCTGGAATATCAACTCAGTTACAATTTCTAATAGAAAAAAGGTTAACTGCAAGGAAAACAGAAACAGAGGCGCCACATGTGTAGATCAATCAAAACTGACAAAATCCAAAAGAGATGAGATACAGGATACTCACAAACGTGAAGGCACTCTCTTGTGCCTGTAGGGGCAGGCTGGTATTTAAACAGCAAACCAGCTGGCTGTACCAAGGGATCCCCGTCAAGAAATCCTACAGTTGTGGTTGATCTCACAACAGCAACCCTTCACTAGGTTACTTCCAGCAAAAAGGAAAAAATGTGGGATACAATATATAGGCAGGACCTGTAGGAAGGTCAGGACTCGGTGGAGTGAACATTTAAGAAACATCAAGGTAAAGTCATCTAAACATAGTGTATCCCGCCATACCTGTCAAAAATATATATCTGGAAAATGTCCATTTAAAATCACTCCAATAGAATGTATTCCCAAAAGCAATCTGTACAATAGGTTTAGTAAGCTGAGACAAAGAGAAACCTATTGGATCTTTAAATTCAATAGTTTATTTCCCACTGGCCTTAATGAAGTTATAGATTCTGCTGCATTTTCTTAAGTTATTTTCATAGTATGCCATGGTTATAATGATTATTATGGGCTCTTTTAACATTTCTGGAGATTTGTATGTATAACACGGTCTCATTTGCAGATTGTTGGATACATCGTTTTTTGAGATGTTCTATGTATTCCTTTTTTTATTGTTGTAAACAGGGGGAACTTTTGTATACTGGACTTTCCTAGCTCACTTGTTGTCTAGTGACATCCAATTAGGATAACAACATATTACATCAGTATACCTATGATACAAAATTGCATTCACATAGCCGTATAGGCGACACTACCACTTTATCACCATTACATATGGCAATAGGCATTTACTCATTAGAGATAATCACATCAACATTTCAACACAACAGTAGGGTATAGCTTGACATGGTGACACTACCACTTTGTCAACATTATATATTGTAATAGGTATCCACTTATCAGAGATAATCACATCAACACTTTAACACAACAGTAGGGTATAGCTTAGATTAAGTGGCAGTTTAAAACATTATTAGGAATTCACAATCACCTTCACACTATTTGTAAACTGTCTATACACACACTTAGGTTGTATTAGCCACAAGTGTTCTAAACATGACCATTCACTTTTATCCTTTATAACATATTTAGTATAATATCTAACACCTCACTTAGTATAATTATTACCCTCACCAATATTACTACTGTTATAGGGGTGGGGATTAATATAATATAAATCAATGCGCACTGACATATATTAACTATAAATATATATGTCAAAAATACCTCATAAGGTGAAAAAGGAAAGTCACTCCAATTACAAATTAATGTGCACTGACATTATATATTTATGTCAAAAATCGGTGTTAGTTTAAAGTCAAAAGTATATAGGGTGAGTTCAGTATAGTTTAGTTATTTATAGCACTTGATATTTATATTTATTTTCATTGTTACCATATTAACACAAGAGAATATTGAGCTTTAGAGCAATTATATATTTTTCTTCATATATACAATTTATAACTTATCTTGGTGCCCCCACTATTATATTGAGGAGCGCAATGGGTTCATCTGCAAAAGCATTGCGAGTGGACCCGATAAACTTCAAGTGAATGTCCAATAGACAATCAGAGAGCGGTTTGGATTAGACACACAGAAGCATGATGGTAATTGTAGTTTATTAGAGTGAGACGGCAGCTAAAGTTCATTGTAACGTGACATCAACCAATCAAATGGATCATTAAGTACAAGCCCCCTCTAGGAACAAAAAGACTACAAAATAACAGTCACGCAGACACATTATCCGGGTACTTCCGGTAGAGAATATAGAAGCATGATGGTACTTGTAGTCACTTAGATTAGCCGGTTAGAGAACAACATACAATCATGCAAACACAATTTCCTTGTAGTTCCGGCAGAGAGGCATGATGGTACTTGCAGTCATCAGACTAAGAGCACATAAACCAATTAGATACCTCAAATTATACAAGCCTCCTAAAGATGGCTTACAATTGGTCAAGGAACGATTATTTACGGAGTTTGTTTACATTCACACACCTATAATTATCTCACAATCGACACATCATTATTTAGATCTAATTTCACATACAACCACATTAGGGTTATGGTTCATGGATCACTTATCAAGTGGACATAGTACATAAGAAAAAACTATAATAAACTTCTAATTAAGGAAACAAGTGGGAGTTCTTGGAAAGAAAAGGTTTTATTGGTTGATGTTAAGGAAGGGGAGGGTTTATTGCAAACATATGGTTACTGATCCCTATATAAAGGGGATTTAAATTGTTTAGAGTATACAAGCCTGATGAAACAGGGTCTTCCCTGAGAAACGCGTCGCTATTATCTCTGCATATACAAGGAGATTTGCCATTAAACACACCTAGTTGTAATTTGTTACTGATGGTATTTTTTATCTTTTGAAAAATAAAATACTTGAAACTCTTTTAACAAATCTGGTGTTCGTGTGGCATTTCCCTTGCCAGTAACCATAAGGCTGCTTAGCCTTCCTCCCCTCTGGACATTTTTTCCTTTTTGCTGGAAGTAACCTAGTGAAGGGTTGCTGTTGTGAGATCAACCACAACTGTAGGATTTCTTGACGGGGATCCCTTGGTACAGCCAGCTGGTTTGCTGTTTAAATACCAGCCTGCCCCTACAGGCACAAGAGAGTGCCTTCACGTTTGTGAGTATCCTGTATCTCATCTCTTTTGGATTTTGTCAGTTTTGATTGATCTACACATGTGGCGCCTCTGTTTCTGTTTTCCTTGCAGTTAACCTTTTTTTGAAGATACACCATCGTTTGGGCGAAGACCGAGAGCTGCCTTATATTTCTTTCTCTGGACTCATTTGGACTTCATTTGAACTTTTCCATTTGACCATTTGATACGTCTGTATATACATATATTTTAACCATTTTTTTATATTTTATATATATTTTATATTTTTTATTATTATTATTATTTTTTTAAATTTTTTGGTTTATAATTCTATCCACATATATGGTATCACCAGGGGCATATTGATTGTATTATTGATTGTATTATCATTCCAGTACTATACTCTGCCCTTAGTCATTAGCGCCTCCTATAGGGGATTTGTGGTATTACACTAATATCACAATATCCCTGACAATACAATTTCTAATAGAAGCATTTTTGCAATGTACTTATTATCAAAACTGCTTCTAGTTAAAGTTATTTCTGGTTTTCAGCAGCATAAGCACATATGCTGCGAGGGCTCGTGCACCAATATTAAAGCTTAGAAAACTGGTGGTTTTGTGTATTGTGTCTGTGAAGACTTAAAGGGACAGTCAAGTATAAATTAAACTTTCATTATTCAAATAGGACTTTAAATTTTAATTGACTTTCCAATTTACTTTTATCATCAAATGTGCTTTTTTCTCTTGGTATTCTTAGTTTAAACTAAACCTAGGTAGGCTCATATGCTAATTTCTAAGCCTTTGAGGGCTGCCTCTTATCACAGGCTTTTTAAATCTCTTTTCAACACAAAGAGACAAAAAGTACATGTGGGCTATATAGATAACACTGTGTTCAGGCACAGAAAGTTATTTAAGATCTAGCACAAAACAATGCTAAATTTAAGGCAATAGATAATAAACAGTCACAGTCATGTGATCAGGGGGCTGGAAGAAGGTTCCTAGATACAAGGTAATCACAAAGGTAAAAAGTATATTAATATAACTGTGTTGGTTATGCAAAACTGGGGAATGAGTAATAAAGGGATTATCTATCTTTTAAAACAATAACAATTCTATGGTTGACTGTCCCTTTAATTTGTGTAATGCAATTTACTACTGAATTTTTAAAAGGTGAGAGGGTATGGTGTCTCCCTTTTAATTTGTTCAATTGTTTACAAGTACTTCCTTTACCCTTATATTGGCATTTAAAATAATTGATTTAGCCTGTGGTATTCCCACCTATTCTGAATGTTTTTGGCCTTGGGTCAAAACTATAGATAAGCTGTGTAAACACAGCCAGCAGAATAAATTACACTCCCAGTGATGTACAGAAGAGATAAGGTAATAAATGTTAATTTTCCGTTGTTCTCTCCAAATATTGGTCTTTGGTTTACGGACAGATATAACATAAAGAAGCATGTATATGTACACAATGTGATAAAGTTATGAGATCTGATTATACCTACAAGCTCAACCTATTTTATTAGGTTGTGGTTTCAAAACCCAAAATCAGCTATTTCATATACACAAATAAACCTTAAAAATATTTTTCTCATACCTTTTATACTCTGCAGTTGGTAAAAAAAAGTATTTGGAAACACAGTAAGTGAACAACAATTTTACAGTATACTGTCCCTTTAAATGTTTATCACTATTGCATTTCAATGTATTCTTATTAAATTCTGATTCAAGGAAAAGCATCAAGGGTTTGTTTCTCTGAGTATCTCTGTGTGCAATAGTTTGAAAATACAAACGATAGAACATTGTAGCATTGTATTGGTGCAGATAAGGTATATACAAGGAATTTATGTTTAGTGTAATGAGTATTAAAAAGTGTGAGAAAAAAGCTTTGCAGGCACCAAAGTGAGAATGTGCTAACAAAGATCCAGAGTTTGCATTTCTCAGGATTAAGGTTAGGAAAACATCATTACCCAGAAGCATAAATCACACAGTGCTCCACACCCATCCACAGCTGAAACATAGCTGAGCCTAAAATGCCGAGCACCAAATCCTCCAGATAGAATATTAAACCCCAATTTTGTGTATTATTGGATCTGTGCATTTAGTTCTCATGTCAACTTTCAATTTGTTTAAACTAACTTTAATCTTTGTAAAATAATTGTTATACTAAAACGTTTTTGGTTGTAACCCTTCACCTGTGTTGGACAAATACACTTGCTTTGCTTTGTGACTTTCACAAATATTTAGAGAAAGGTTACCCAGGGTTGTCAGAGTGTGAAGGGTCTAAATTGCAGGTATATTATTTTATGCTGCATAGTATGAGGATTAGAATTTATTATAAAAGTGTTTTTAACAAAATGATTGTAAATATTTTGTAAACGGATAGAGCATACAATTAAGATAAAATATATTTACTCTATATATCCTTTTTTCTTAAAGTGACAGGCTAGTCAAAAATAAACTTCATGATTCAGATAGGGCATGTAGTTTTAAACAACTTTCCAATTTACTTTTATCATCAATTTTGCTTTGTTCTTTTGGTATTCTTAGTTGAAAGCTAAACCCAGGTAGGCTCATATGCTAATTTATTAGCCTTGAAGGCTAGAGGGAATTAGTTCATGTGTGCCATACAGATAACATTGTGCTCACGTTTGCTCGAGAGCAACACGTAACATCACTGAATAAGTTAGGATAACTTGAGGTCTGAAATAAAGTGTTAGGGCTAAAATAAAAGTATAAAAAAAAACATGTAATATAAAGATGTTCTAGCCCTAAAAAGGGCTTTTTGGGGTGCTGTCCTTACAGCAGAGATCAGATGAGTCCTTCAGGACTGTAGTGGACACTGAATACACTAGCCTAGCTATCGATTTCCCTATTAAATCAGCAGCAGCTACACTATCCCTCCTCTCACTAAGAATGCAGGATCAGAATGAATCTAAAATGGCTGCTGTCCAGGAGCTGGGAGGGTCTGGGAGGGAGTGTCTGCTGCTGATTGGCTGAAATGTGTCTGCAGACTGTGAGATACAGGGTTAAAGTTTACTCAATGATGACGAATAGGGGGCAGATAGAACATCGCATATGTTCGCCCGCCGCGGCGAATGCGAACAAGCTATGTTCGCCGGGAACTATTCGCCGGCGAACTATTCACGACATCACTATATATATATATATATATATATATATATAGTATAGTATATAAAGTAGGGTGTGTGTAGCTCTGACAAAATAGGTAATATAAGAAACAATTCTGTTTGTTCCAATGAGCATAGTTTTATTTTTCCTATTTGATTTTAGTTCTTTGTTTTTCTAAAAACTAGCTGAGTATTCTTTTTTCTCTCAATACCACCCATGAGAACAAAAATAAGTGCTTTGTAAGAATAGCACTCTGTTTGTAAATGGAAACAAAAAACAAGAAATGGAAACATACAGCGTAATATTGCTATTTTGTTACAAACAATCAATAAGTAAAGAATCTGCTCACCTTCATATACCTCATCATTATGAAGTATATAGTTTACCCGGAGGGGAAGGTTTTTGTAGAGACAGAGAAAAGAGCACAATTTCAATATGAAGAGGCTGTGCTGTTAATTAACAGTCAGTTACTGCAAAAAATAAATCAGCTAATCTCAAAAGTTTGATGTGTGTTTTGAATACTTTATTATTTTATATCTATAATTCTTATAATGCTTAACCCTTTCATGACCGGGTTAAAAAGTCTACATTGGAACAGTGTTCCGATGTAGACAAATTGAAATCACGCAATCTTGCAAAAGATCGCGAGATTTCAATTATGGTATTGGGTCTGGGGGGCGTCCCTAAGATGCTAGAAATGCCCTCCAGACCGATATCAAATCCTGCAAGCCTAGTAGGCTTCAGGACAGCCATTTGCGATGACGTTGTATTCCGTCATAACGGCTTTAAAGCCCAATGCCGTTGTGACGGAATACAACGGCATAACGGCATTAAAAGGTTAAAAATGTGTAACAAAATGTTTTTAAAATAAAAAACAAAAAGATCTGTGTGTGTATATGTCAGGGTGCCAGGAATCAGATTGAGACAAGAAGTGCAAAAATAATTACACTTTTATTAATAGCAAAAAATAATAAAAAGTCCACAAGTCAAATAACAAGCCAGGAATCAATACCAGAGCTGGTAGTCAGACGAGCCGAGTCAGGAGCCAAAGCGAATAGTCAGATGAGCCGAGTCAGGAGCCAAAGCGAGTAGTCAGATGAGCCGGAATCAGGAACAAGGAAAACAGCAGAGTCAGGAACAAGCCAGGGATCAGGAACCAAGAGGGACGTCAGATAGTCAGGTAATACACAGGAGCTCTCACAAACAGGTCTGAGACAACGCAAGGGCAAAGCATAGTGAACAGAGGCTCTTTAAATAATAAGTGATGACATCACAATTCTGAGACTGCATCCTGTCTCACACTGATAATGTACACCAGTCTGGCCATAAAAGGAAGTGCAGGAAATAAGCAGCATCAGACAGTATGCACTAGAGTCAGCAAGAGAACTGAGTAAAATGGCTGCCAGCAGCACATGGCAAACAAAACAGGGAAAAAACCCTGACAGTGTATAGTTACAGTATAATGTATTACGTATCCATTAATATCTGAGTAACAAATCTTAAGAAAGTATTGATTGTCTGTAAATTAGTTGTAATGATCATATTCAGCAATAATGTACAAACTCCCTCATTCGTATTAAAGGATAGGGGAGTGACCTGTTAAGTGCTCCAGGTAGAACTCCGGTGATCCGGTAGGATGGCATCACAACTTGTAGTGTTGGGAGCGAAACATCATGTTGTGGTTCCTTACGTATTTCATGAGACCTATAATCCCTATCTTTCCTTCTTTCCTATTTATTTAATTTCTAATCTATTGGGAGGAGTTTGATGCTACTTTCTTAATATTTTTTTTTGCGAGATTATTTTTGTATCCCAGATTATCTTTAAAACTTTAAGGCATTTCACTTATTCTGCTTTAAATGATCTGTTGATTAATAAAAACTTTTAAAAAAATTTAACAAATAAAATCTTGAATTGAAAAAAGAATTTATATTAAAAAAGGATATATGTAAAATGATATTTATTGAGAATCAGATTTTGATCCGTCATTAATAGCAGAAATAATAAATTTTCTCCAAAAAAATGTTTTTATTCTACAAAAAAGTTGTTAAATATATATCTTGTTCAATCCTTGGGGTTCTTTAGCATTAAATAAATGGATTTAGTATGTCCCCTGTTACGCAACTCCAACTGTATTTAATAAGTTATCTGGTATTTGTTTGATAACTTTCATTGTAAATTCATTTGAGTTTTATCTAGTAGACATGAGCACATGCAAAATTTTCAGATCGGCCAAATCTCTTGTTCAGAATATTCAAAATACTTTGTTTTTCGAATAGTCAGCCCCTGTACTGTTCTCATTTTAAATTAAATGAATACCGACCATTTGTGGAAAATTTACATTTGTTTTCATTAAACTAATGTTAAACTAATGTTTTCCACTGCTACAGTTAAAAAAAGGTTAACCTGTAGAGACTAAAATACTTACCTAAGTGCGCTGGAGAGCCCCGCTAACCCGCTCCTCTTGTTTACAGAGCCCCGGATGTGCTAACATTTCTTACAACTGCATCCTGGTAGATAATCAAAATACTCATATTTGCAATTTAAAAATATCTCAATTAAAATATTTGTATTGTTCCTACCAACTACCCATTACTTTTTTTCCTTGCTTTGTTCAGTGTGACAGCCTCATTCATAGATTTTCCTGCCACATTTATAAAAACCTTTGACTAAATAAATTTCCTGGTCTTACTTTTTTGGTTTTTAGTTTAGTGGGTGTGAGAATATTTTTAACATTTATATTTTTGTAGATAATGTTTGGTTTTGAAGATAGTTCCCTACCAATAATAAGATCTTTTTTCCAATCTTTTTTACTATCTTCTCTATTTCTGATGCAGCACATTTGTAGACTTTTTTTTAACCATGGTACTTGTGTTTTATGTTCATTTTTTGTTACTGGTAAAGACTGTGGGGCCGATTTATCGATGTCTGTCCGACATGACATCGCTGAATGCAGACATCATACGTTGTCTGCATTTATCATTGCACAAGCAGTTCTGGTGAACTGCTTGTTCAATACCGCTCCCTGCAGATTCACGGCCAATCGACCGCTAACAGGGGGTGTTAATCAACCCGATCGTATAGGATCGGGCGGATTGATGTCCGCAGCCTCAGAGGCAGCATACCAGTTAAGAAGCAGCGGTCTTAAGATAACTGCTGTTTCTGGCAAGCCTGAAGGCTAGCGCGGAAACAGGGTCATCAGGGGTCATTCGGCCCTTGATAAAGAGCCCCCTGTCTGTCAAATTATTTGACTTTTTCAAAAGCCTCATCTACCACCTTTTGGGCAAACTTTTTTGTGATATAATTTATGTTTTAGGATTCTAGTTGACTCCACAAAGTCTTCATCCTTAGAGCAGTTTCTCTTTAATCTTTTAAATTAGCCATACAGAATATTATTAATCCACCTCTTATGGTATCCACTATTGGCATGTAAATCGCCTTGTGTGCCTGTTTCTTTCACATATAGTTTTATGTGCAGGTCCGGGGAAAATATATACCTCATAACGATGAGGTACAGTGGGGCAAAAAAGTATTTAGTCAGCCACCAATTGTGCAAGTTCTCCCATTTAAGAAGATGAGAGAGGCCTGCAATTTTCATCAGAGGTATACCTCAACTATGAGAGACAAAATGTGGAAACAAATCCAGACAATCACATTGTCTGATTTGGAAAAAATGTATTTGCAAATTATGGTGGAAAATAAGTATTTGGTCAATATCAAAAGTTCATTTCAATACTTTGTTATATATCCTTTGTTGGCAATGACAGAGGTCAAACGTTTTCTGTAAGTCTCCACAAGGTTGTCACACACTGTTGCTGATATGTTGGCCAATTACTGCATGCAGATCTCCTCTAGAGCAGTGATGTTTTGGGGCTGTCGCTGGGCAACACAGACTTTCAACTCCCTCCAAAGGTTTTCTATGGGGTTGAGATCTGGAGACTGGCTAGGCCACTCCAGGACCTTGAAATGCTTCTTAAGAAGCCACTCCTTCATTGCCCAGGTGGTTTGTTTGGGATCATTGTCATGCTGAAAGACCCAGCCACGTTTCATCTTCAATGCCCTTGCTGATGGAAGGAGGTTTGCACTCAAAATCTCATGATGCATGGCCCCATTCATTCTTTCATGTACACGGATCAGTCGTCCTGTTCCCTTTGCAGAGAAACAGCCCCAAAGCATGATGTTGCCACCCCCATGCTTCACAGTAGGTAGGGTGTTCTTTGGTTGCAACTCAGCATTCTCTCTCCTCCAAACACAACGAGTTGTGTTTCTACCAAACAGTTCTACTTTGGTTTCATCTGACCATATGACATTCTCCCAATCCGCTTCTGGATCATCCAAATGCTCTCTAGCATACTTCAGACGGGCCCGGACATGTACTGGCTTAAGCAGTGGGACACCTCTGGCACTGCAGGATCTGAGTCCCTAGAGGCGTATTGTGTTACTGATGGTAGCCTTTGTTACGTTGGTCCTAGCTCTCTGCAGGTCATTCACTAGGTCCCCCGTGTGGTTCTGGGATGTTTGCTCACCATTCTTGTGATCATTTTGACCCCACAGGGTGAGATCTTGGAGCTCCAGATCGTGGGAGATTATCAATGTTCTTGTATGTCTTCCATTTTCTAATTATTGCTCCCACAGTTGATTTCTTCACACCAAGCTGCTTGCCTATTGCAGATTCAGTCTTCCCAGCCTGGTGCAGGTCTACAATTTTGTTTCTGGTGTCCTTTGACAACTCTTTGGTCTTCACCATAGTGGAGTTTGGAGTGTGACTGTTTTAGGTTGTGGACAGGTGTCTTTTATACTGATAACAAGTGCAAACAGGTGCCATTAATACAGGTAATGAGTAGAGGACAGAGGAGCATCTTAAAGAAGAAGATACAGGTCCGTGAGAGCCAGAAATCTTGCTTATTTGTAGGTGACTAAATACTTATTTTCCACCATAATATGCAAATAAATTATTTCAAAACTAGACAATGTGATTGTCTGGATTTGTTTCCACATTTGTCTCTCATAGTTGAGGTATACCTATGATGAAAATTACAGGCCTCTCTCATCTTCTTAAATGGGAGTAACTTGCACAATTGGTGGCTGACTAAATACTTTTTTGCCCCACTGTATATAAAGGTGAGCAGATTCTTTACTTATTGATAGTTTGAACCAAAATTGTAATAATACACTATGGGCCAGATTACAAGTGGCACAATATTTAGTGCTTTTGCTCACGCACAAACACCGCCAGAGTAAACTTTTATCACGCGCAGATTAGCTCACATTTTAAAAGTTGAAAGTAATTTAAATGCACACAAGCGAAAGCCAATGCATGCAAACTTCAGGATTTAGTATATTGTGACCGCACTAACACATTTGCCCCATAGAATTTAAAAGGGATATGCTATATGACAAGGTGTTTGACTAAGAAGGGATCAAAGGTGTGTGTATATATATATATATATATATATATATATGTGTGCATGCAGATATGTGTATATATATATATATATTTATATGTGTGTGTGTGTGTATTTATGTGTATGTGTCTGCATGTTTAAATGGAAACAAAAAACAAGAAATGGAAACATACAGCGTAATATTGCTATTTTGTTACAAACAATTAATAAGTAAAGAATCTGCTCACCTTCATATACCTCATCATTATGAAGTATATAGTTTACCCGGAAGAAAATGTTTTTGTAGAGACAGAGAAGAGAGCACAATTTTAATATAAAGAGGTTGTGCTGTTAATTAACTGTCAGTTAGTGCAAAAAATAAATTAGCTATTCTCAAAAGTTAGATGTGTGTTTTGAATACTTTATTGTTTTATATTTATAATTCTTATAATGCTTTAAAATGTGTAACAAAATGTTTTTAAAATAAAAAACTTAAAAAGCTCTGTGTGTGTATAGTTACAGTATAATGTATTACGTATCCATTAATATCTGAGTAACAAATCTTAAGAAAGTATTGATTGTCTGTAAATTAGTTGTAATGATCGTATTCAGCAATAATGTACAAACTCCCTCATTCGTATTAAAGGATAGGGGAGTGACCTGTAAAGTGCTCCAGGTAGCACTCCGGTGTTCCGGTAGGGTGGCGTCGCAACTTGTAGTGTTGGGAGCAAAACGTCATGTCGTGGTTCCTTACGTGTTTCATGAGACCTATAATCCCTATCTTTCCTGATTACCTATTTATTTAATTTCTAATCTATTGGGAGGAGTTTGATGCTACTTTCTTAATTTTTTTTTTTACAAGATTATTTTTTAATCGCAGATTATCTTTAAAATTTTAAGGCAATCTACTAATTCTGCTTTAAAGGATCTGTTGATAAATAAAAACTTTAAAAAATGTTAACAAATAGAATCTTGAATTGAAAAAAGAATTTATATAAAAAAAGGATATATCTAAAATGATATTTATTGAGAATCAGATATTGATCAGTCATTAATAGCAGAAATAATCCATTTTCTCCAAAAAATGTTTTTATTCTACAAAAAAGTTGTTAAATATATATCGCCTAGATTTAGAGTTCTGCATTAGCCGTTCAAACCAGCGTTAGGGGGTCCTAACGCTGGTATTTACCGCCCGCTGGTATTTAGAGTCAGTCAGGAAAGGATCTAACGCTCACTTTCCAGCCGCGACTTTTCCATACTGCAGATCCCCCTACGCCAATTGCATATCCTATCTTTTCAATGGGATCTTTCTAACGCCGGTATTTAGAGTCTTGGCTGAAGTGAGCGTTAGAAATCTAACGACAAAACTCCAGCCGCAGAGAAAAGCCAGGAGTTAAGAGCTTTCTGGGCTAACGCCGGTTCATAGAGCTCTTAACTACTGTGCTCTAAAGTACACTAACACCCATAAACTACCTATGTACCCCTAAACCGAGGTCCCCCCAGATCGCCGCCACTCTATTAAATTTTTTTAACCCCTAATCTGCCGACCGCACACCGCCGCCACCTACATTATCCCTGTGTACCCCTAATCTGCTGCCCCTAACATCGCCGACCCCTACATAATATTTATTAACCCCTAATCTGCCGCCCCCAACGTCGCCGCCACATACCTACAATTATTAACCCCTAATCTGCCGACCGGACCTCGCCGCTACTCTAATAAATGTATTAACCCCTAAAGCTAAGTCTAACCCTAACACCCCCCTAAGTTAAATATAATTTTAATCTAACGAAATAAAATAATTCTTATTAAATAAATTATTCCTATTTAAAGCTAAATACTTACCTGTAAAATAAACCCTAATATAGCTACAATATAACGAATAATTATATTGTAGCTATTTTAGGATTTATATTTATTTTGTATTTATTTTAACCAGGTACAATAGCTATTAAATAGTTATTAACTATTTAATAGCTACCTAGTTAAAATAATTACAAAATTACGTGTAAAATAAATCCTAACCTAAGTTACAATTAAACTTAACACTACACTATCAATAAATTAATTAAATAAACTACCTACAATTATCTACAATTAAATCAACTAAACTAAATAACAAAAAAAACAAACACTAAATTACAAAAAATAAAAAAAGATTACAAGAATTTTAAACTAATTACACCTACTCTAAGCCCCCTAAAAAAATAACAAAGCCCCCCAAAATAAAAAAATGCCCTACCCTATTCTAAAATAAAAATTAAACAGCTCTTTTACCTTACCAGCCCTTAAAAGGGCCTTTTGCGGGGCATGCCCCAAAGAAAACAGCTCTTTTGCATTTAAATATACATACAATACCCCCCCCAACATTACAACCCACCACCCACATACCCCTAATCTAACCCAAACACCCCTTAAAAAACCTAACACTAAGCCCCTGAAGATCTTCTTACCTTATCTTCACCACGCCGGGTATCACCGATCCGTCCAGAAGAGGCTCCGAAGTCTTCCTCCTATCTGGCAAGAAGAGGTCCAGAAGAGGGTCCAAAGTCTTCCTCCTATCCGGCAAGAAGAGGACATCCGGACCGGCAAACATCTTCATCCAAGCGGCATCTTCTATCTTCTTCCATCCGGCGCGGAGCGGGACCATCTTCAAGCAGTCGACGCAGAGCCATCCTTCTTCACCGACGGACTAACGATGAATGAAGGTTCCTTTAAGGGACGTCATCCAAGATGGCGTCCCTCGAATTCTGATTGGCTGATAGGATTCTATCAGCCAATCGGAATTAAGGTAGGAAAAATCTCAGCCAATCAGATTCAAGTTCAATCCGATTGGCTGATCCAATCAGCCAATCAGATTGAGCTTGCATTCTATTGGCTGATCAGAACAGCCAACCGGTCGCTAGCAGGCGGTGTTAATCAACCCGATCGTAAAGGATCAGGCGGATTGATATCCGCAGCCTCAGAGGCAGCGTACCAGTTAAGAAGCAGCGGTCTTAAGATAACTGCTGTTTCTGGCAAGCCTGAAGGCTAGCGCGGAAACAGGGTCATCAGGGGCCATTCGGCCCTTGATAAAGAGTCCCCTGTCTGTCAAATGATTTGACTTTTTCAAAATCCTCATCTACCTCCTTTTGGGCAAACTTTTTTGTGATATAATTTATGTTTTAGGATTCTAGCTGACTCCGCAAAGTCTTCATCCTTAGAGCAGTTTCTCTTTAATCTTTTAAATTAGCCATACAGAATATTATTAATCCACCTCTTATGGTGTCCACTATTGGCATGTAAATTGCCTTGTGTGCCTGTTTCTTTCACATATAGTTTTATGTGCAGGTCCGGGGAAAATATATACCTCATAACGATGAGGTATATAAAGGTGAGCAGATTCTTTACCTATTGATAGTTTGAACTATATATGACCGCGCTAACACATTTGCCCCATAGAATTTAAAAGGGATATGGTATATGACAAGGTGTTTGACTAAGAAGGGCTCAAAGGTGTGTGTGTATATATATATATATATATATGTATGCATGCAGATATGTGTGTATATATATATATATATATATATATATATATATTTATATGTGTGTGTGTGTATTTATGTGTATGTGTCTGCATGTTTAAATGGAGACAAAAAACAAGAAATGGAAACATACAGCGTAATATTGCTATTTTGTTACAAACAATTAATAAGTAAAGAATCTGCTCACCTTCATATACCTCATCATTATGAAGTATATAGTTTACCCGGAGGAAAAGTTTTTGTAGAGACAGAGAAGAGAGCACAATTTTAATATAAAGAGGTTGTGCTGTTAATTAACTGTCAGTTACAGCAAAAAATAAATCAGCTATTCTCAAAAGTTAGATGTGTGTTTTGAATACTTTATTGAATACTTTATTATTTTATATTTATAATTCTTATAATGCTTTAAAATGTGTAACAAAATGTTTTTTAAAATAAAAAACTTAAAAAGCTCTGTGTGTGTATAGTTACAGTATAATGCATTACGTATCCATTAATATCTGAGTAACAAATCTTAAGAAAGTATTGATTGTCTGTAAATTAGTTGTAATGATCGTATTCAGCAATAATGTACAAACTCCTTCATTCGTATTAAAGGATAGGGGATTGACTTGTAAAGTGCTCCAGGTAGGTGATCCAGTAGGATGGCGTTGGGAGCAAAACGTCATGTTGTGGTTCCTTACGCGTTTCATGAGACATATAATCCCTATCTTTCCTGCTTACCTACATGGGGGTCGATCCGATATAAAGCGTCGCCCGCAAAAGCCGGCGACGCCAATATTTACGCTGATTTGGTATCCTATATACGGCGTAACCTAGAAGTTACGCGCGTATATTTCTGCCGTCGCCCGTAGTTTTTTGGGCCATAGGCAGGTATACCAAACCAGCGCAGTTTGGTATCCAATATGCAGCGTAAGGACTTACGTGGCGAAAATGGAGAAAACTTACTCCATTTTCACCTCGCCACAAAAAGCAGCCGTAAGAAGCCTTACGCTGACTATTGGAGCCCCGTAACTCCCTAAACTGGCTGCTAAAATAAACCTAACACCTAACGCATGCGCAATGTCTATCTCCCTGTCAACCGCGATCTTCTAAAATAAACCTAACACCTAACGCATGCGCAATGTCTATCTCCCTGTCAACCGCGATCCACCCCCCCCCGAAATCCCTAATAAAGTTATTACCCCCTAAACCGCCGCTCCCGGACCCCGCCGCCATCTACATAAACTAACCCCCTACTGTGAGCCCCTAAAACCGCCGCCATCTACCTTATCTATCCCCTAATTAGAACCCCTTACATCGCTGTCATCTACCTTATCTATCCCCTAATCTGACCCCTTACACCGCCGCCACCTATATAAAAATTATTAACCCCTAATTTAATCTACCTACCCCGCCGCCAGCTATGTTATCTATATTAACCCTAAGTATATTATAGTTAATATAGTTATTACATTATATATATTAACTATATTAACCCTAATTATATTAGGGTTAATATAGTTAATATAGTTACTATAGTATTTATATTAACTATATTAACTCTATCTAACCCTAACACCCCTAACTAAATTTATATTAAATTAATCTAATTAATTTATAAACTAAAATATTCCTATTTAAATCTAAATACTTACCTATAAAATAAACCCTAAGATAGCTACAATATAATTAATAATTACATTGTAGCTATGTTAGGGTTAATATTTATTTTACAGGTAAATTGTTAATTATTTTAACTAGGTATAATAGATATTAAATAGTTATTAACTATTTAATATCTACCTAGTTAAAATAATTACCCAATTACCTGTAAAATAAATCCTAACCTAAGTTACAAATACACCTACACTATCAATAAATTTAATAAACTACAAACATCTATCTAAAAATACAATTAAATTAACTAAACTAAATTACAAAAAAAAAAAAACACTAAATTACAAAAAATAAAAAAAAGATTACAAGATATTTAAGCTAATTACACCTATTCTAAGCCCCCTAATAAAATAATAAACCCCCAAAATAAAAAAAATTCCCTGCCCTATTCTAAATTCAACAAATTTCAAAGCTCTTTACCTTACCAGCCCTTAAAAGGGCCTTTTGTGGGGCATGCCCCAAAGAATTCAGCTCTTTTGCATACAACAAATACAATACCCCCCCCCCCCATTACAACCCA
This sequence comes from Bombina bombina, assembly GCF_027579735.1. NCBI lineage: Eukaryota > Metazoa > Chordata > Amphibia > Anura > Bombinatoridae > Bombina > Bombina bombina. The sequence continues at coordinate 156,024,295 of NC_069503.1, forward strand.
CCACCCACATACCCCTATTCTAAACCCACCCAAACCCCCCTTAAAAAAGCCTAACACTACCCCCCTGAAGATCTCCCTACCTTGTCTTCACCACACCGGGCCGAACTCCTGATCCGATCCGGGCGATGTCTTCCTCCAAGCGGCAAAGAAGAATTCTTCCTCCGGCGATGTCATCCTCCAAGCGGCAAAGAAGAATTCTTCCTCCGGCGACGTCTTCCTCCAAGCGGCAGCAAAGTCTTCATTCTTCCGGCGGCATCTTCAATCTTCTTTCTTCGCTCCGCCGCCGCGGAGCATCCATCCCGGCCGACTGCTGAACTTGGAATGAGGTACCTTTAAATGACGTCATCCAAGATGGCGTCCGCCGAATTCCGATTGGCTGATAGGATTCTATCAGCCAATCGGAATTAAGTTAAAAAAATCTGATTGGCTGATTGAATCAGCCAATCAGATTCAAGTTCAATCCGATTGGCTGATCCAATCAGCCAATCAGATTGAGCTCGCATTCTATTGGCTGTTCCGATCAGCCAATAGAATGCGAGCTCAATCTGATTGGCTGATTGGATCAGCCAATCGGATTGAACTTGAATCTGATTGGCTGATTCAATCAGCCAATCAGATTTTTTTAACTTAATTCCGATTGGCTGATAGAATCCTATCAGCCAATCGGAATTCGGCGGACGCCATCTTGGATGACGTCATTTAAAGGTACCTCATTCCAAGTTCAGCAGTCGGCCGGGATGGATACTCCGCGGCGGCGGAGCGAAGAAAGAAGATTGAAGATGCCGCCGGAAGAATGAAGACTTTGCTGCCGCTTGGAGGAAGACGTCGCCGGAGGAAGAATTCTTCTTTGCCGCTTGGAGGATGACATCGCCGGAGGAAGAATTCTTCTTTGCCGCTTGGAGGAAGACATCGCCCGGATCGGATCAGGAGTTCGGCCCGGTGTGGTGAAGACAAGGTAGGGAGATCTTCAGGGGGGTAGTGTTAGGCTTTTTTAAGGGGGGTTTGGGTGGTTTTAGAATAGGGGTATGTGGGTGGTGGGTTGTAATGGGGGGGGGTATTGTATTTGTATGCAAAAGAGCTGAATTCTTTGGGGCATGCCCCACAAAAGGCCCTTTTAAGGGCTGGTAAGGTAAAGAGCTTTGAAATTTGTTGAATTTAGAATAGGGCAGGGAATTTTTTTTATTTTGGGGGTTTATTATTTTATTAGGGGGCTTAGAATAGGTGTAATTAGCTTAAATATCTTGTAATCTTTTTTTATTTTTTGTAATTTAGTGTTTGTTTTTTTTTGTAATTTAGTTTAGTTAATTTAATTGTATTTTTAGATAGATGTTTGTAGTTTATTAAATTTATTGATAGTGTAGGTGTATTTGTAACTTAGGTTAGGATTTATTTTACAGGTAATTGGGTAATTATTTTAACTAGGTAGATATTAAATAGTTAATAACTATTTAATTTCTATTATACCTAGTTAAAATAATTAACAATTTACCTGTAAAATAAATATTAACCCTAACATAGCTACAATGTAATTATTAATTATATTGTAGCTATCTTAGGGTTTATTTTATAGGTAAGTATTTAGATTTAAATAGGAATATTTTAGTTTATAAATGAATTAGATTAATTTAATATAAATTTAGTTAGGGTTAGATAGAGTTAATATAGTTAATATAAATACTATAGTAACTATATTAACTATATTAACCCTAATATAATTAGGGTTAATATAGTTAATATATATAATGTAATACCTATATTAACTATAATATACTTAGGGTTAATATAGATAATATAGCTGGCGGTGGGGTAGGTAGATTAAATTAGGGGTTAATCATTTTAATAGAGATGGCGGCGGTGTAAGGGGCTTACATTAGGGGTTAATAATTTTAATATAGATGGCGGCGGTGTTAGGGGCTCACTTTAGGGGGTTATAGATATAATATAGCTGGCGGCGGGGTACGGGAGCGGCGGTTTAGGGGTTAATAACTTTATTAGGTTGCGGCGGGGTAAAGGAGCGGCGGTTTAGGGGTTAATAGCTTTTTTATTGTTAGGCTAGTGAGGGGGGATAGCGGATAGAGGGTTAGACAGTGCGGGCTATGTTAGGGAGGCGTGTTAGACAGTGCGGGCTATGTTAGGGAGGCGTGTTAGACAGTGCGGGTGTTTTAAACTTTAGTCAGGTTTTATAGGCGCCGGCAGTTTCTAACGTGCTGCAAGTCACTGGCGACGCCAGAAATTTGTACTTACGCAGATTTCTGGACATCGCTGGTTTGTGAGACTTACGGCACGTTAGCATCTGACGGCGACCTATATGGGATGGCTCGAGTTGCGAGCTGAAACTGCGGGCGACGCCGGTTCCCTCGCTTGCGCCGCAAACTGCGATCGATATCGGATCGCGCCCAGGGAGTGCAGAATTATTAGGCAAGTTGTATTTTTGAGGATTAATTTTATTATTGAACAACAACCATGTTCTCAATGAACCCAAAAAACTAATTAATATCAAAGCTGAATAGTTTTGGAAGTAGTTTTTAGTTTGTTTTTAGTTATAGCTATTTTAGGGGGATATCTGTGTGTGCAGGTGACTATTACTGTGCATAATTATTAGGCAACTTAACAAAAAACAAATATATACCCAATTCAATTATTTATTTTTACCAGTGAAACCAATATAACATCTCAACATTCACAAATATACATTTCTGACATTCAAAAACAAAACAAAAACAAATCAGTGACCAATATAGCCACCTTTCTTTGCAAGGACACTCAAAAGCCTGCCATCCATGGATTCTGTCAGTGTTTTGATCTGTTCACCATCAACATTGCGTGCAGCAGCAACCACAGCCTCCCAGACACTGTTCAGAGAGGTGTACTGTTTTCCCTCCTTGTAAATCTCACATTTGATGATGGACCACAGGTTCTCAATGGGGTTCAGATCAGGTGAACAAGGAGGCCATGTCATTAGATTTTCTTCTTTTATACCCTTTCTTGCCAGCCACGCTGTGGAGTACTTGGACGCGTGTGATGGAGCATTGTCCTGCATGAAAATCATGTTTTTCTTGAAGGATGCAGACTTCTTCCTGTACCACTGCTTGAAGAAGGTGTCTTCCAGAAACTGGCAGTAGGACTGGGAGTTGAGCTTAACTCCATCCTCAACCCGAAAAGGCCCCACAAGCTCATCTTTGATGATACAAGCCCAAACCAGTACTCTACCTCCACCTTGCTGGCGTCTGAGTCGGACTGGAGCTCTCTGCCCTTTACCAATCCAGCCACGGGCCCATCCATCTGGCCCATCAAGACTCACTCTCATTTCATCAGTCCATAAAACCTTAGAAAAATCAGTCTTGAGATATTTCTTGGCCCAGTCTTGACGTTTCAGCTTGTGTGTCTTGTTCAGTGGTGGTCGTCTTTCAGCCTTTCTTACCTTGGCCATGTCTCTGAGTATTGCACACCTTGTGCTTTTGGGCACTCCAGTGATGTTGCAGCTCTGAAATATGGCCAAACTGGTGGCAAGTGGCATCTTGGCAGCTGCACGCTTGACTTTTCTCAGTTCATGGGCAGTTATTTTGCGCCTTGGTTTTTCCACACGCTTCTTGCGACCCTGTTGACTATTTTGAATGAAACGCTTGATTGTTCGATGATCACGCTTCAGAAGCTTTGCAATTTTAAGAGTGCTGCATCCCTCTGCAAGATATCTCACTATTTTTGACTTTTCTGAGCCTGTCAAGTCCTTCTTTTGACCCATTTTGCCAAAGGAAAGGAAGTTGCCTAATAATTATGCACACCTGATATAGGGTGTTGATGTCATAAGACCACACCCCTTCTCATTACAGAGATGCACATCACCTAATATGCTTAATTGGTAGTAGGCTTTCGAGCCTATACAGCTTGGAGTAAGACAACATGCATAAAGAGGATGATGTGGTCAAAATACTTATTTGCCTAATAATTCTGCACTCCCTGTATTTATTTAATTTCTAATCTATTGGGAGAAGTTTGATGCTACTTTGTTAATTTTTTTTTTACAAGATTATTTTTGTATCCCAGATTATCTTTAAGGCAATCCACTAATTGCACTTTAAAGGATCTGTTGATAAATAAAAACTTTAAAAAAATTTAACAAATAGAATCTTGAATTGAAAAAAGAATTAATATAAAAAAGGATATATGTAAAATGATATTTATTGAGAATCAGATTTTGATCAGTCATTAATAGCAGAAATAATACATTTTCTCCAAAAAATGTTTTTTTTCTACAAAAAAGTTGTTAAATATATATCTTTGTTCAATCCTTGGGGTTCTTTAGTATTAAATAAATGGATTTAGTATGTCCCCTGTTACGCAACTCCAACTGTCTTTAATAAGATAACTGTTATTTGTTTGATAGCCTTCATTGTAAATTCATTTGAGTTTTATCTAGTAGACATGAGCACATGCAAAATTTTCAGATCGGCCAAATCTCTTGTTCAGAATATTCAAAATACTTTCACCTAGATTACGAGTTTTGCGTTAACAGGGGTGCGGTGCTAACAAGCAGTTTTCCCTCACCGCTCACTTGCGGACAACACTGGTATTACGGGTTTTTATAAACCTGGCGTTAGCCGCAGAAAAGTGAGCGGAGAGCAAAATTTTGCTCCACTTCTCACCTCAATACCAGCGCTGCTTAAGGTAGCGGTGAGCTGGCAAAACGTGTTCATGCATGATTTCCCCATAGAAATCAATGGGGGAGAGCCAGCTGAAAAAAAACCTGCAAAAAAGCAGCGTTCAGCTCTTAACGCAGCCCCATTGATTCCTATGGGGAAATACATTTTATGTCTACACCTAACACCCTAACATGAACCCCGAGTCTAAACACCCCTAATCTTACACTTATTAACCCCTAATCCACTGCCCCCAACATTGCCGACACCTGCATTATATTGCTTAACCCCTAATCTGCCGCTCCGGACACTGCCGCCACCTACATTATAGTTATGAACCGCTAATCTGCTGCCCCCAACATCGCCGACACCTACATTATATTTATTAACCCCTAATCTGCCGCCCCCAATGTCGCTGCCACCTACCTACACTTATTAACCCCTAATCTGCCGCCCCCAATGTCACCCCCACTATATTAAATTTCTTAACCCCTAAACCTAAGTCTAACCCTAACCCTAACACTCCCTAACTTAAATATAATTTAAATAAATCTAAATAAAATAACTACAATTAACTAAATTATTCCTATTTAAAACTAAATACTTACCTATAAAATAAACCCTAAGATAGCTACAATATAACTAATAGTTACATTGTATCTATCTTAGGGTTTTTTTTTTATTTTACAGGCAACTTTGTATTTATTTTATCTAGGTAGAATAGTTATTAAATAGTTATTAACTATTTAATAGCTACCTAGTTAAAATAAAGTCAAATTTACCTGTAAAATAAAACCTAACCTATGTTACAATAACACCTAACACTACACTATAATTAAATAAATTCCCTAAACTAAATACAATTAAATACAATTATCTAAAGTACGGAAACCCCCCCCACTAAATTACTGAAAATAATAAAATAATTACAAGTTTTTTAAACTAATTACACCTAATCTAATCCCCCTAATAAAATAAATAAGCCCCCCAAAATAATAAAAAGACCTACCCTATACTAAATTACAAATAGCCCTTAAAAGGGCCTTTTGCGGGGCTTTGCCCCAAAGTAATCAGCTCTTTTACCTGTAAAAAAAGTACAATACCCCCCCAACATTAAAACCCACCACCCACACACCCAACCCTACTCTAAAACCCACCCAATACCCCCTTAAAAAAACCTAACACTAACCCCTTGAAGATCACTCTACCTTGAGAAGTCTTCACCCAACCGGGCCGAAGTCCTCAACGAAGACTTCTGCCCGTCTGGAGGACCTCTTCTTCCCAGCTTGGATGAAGACTTCTGCCCGTCTGGAGGACCACTTCGCCCGGCTTCGTTGAGGACTTCGGCCCGGTTTGGGTGAAAAGTAGGGTTGGGTGTGTGGGTGGTGAGTTTTAATGTTGGGGGGGTATTGTACTTTTTTTTACAGGTAAAAGAGCTGATTACTTTGGGGCAATGCCCCGCAAAAGGCCCTTTTAAGGGCTATTTGTAATTTAGTATAGGGTAGGGCTTTTTTTATTTTATTAGGGGGATTAGATTATGTGTAATTAGTTTAAAAAACTTGTAATTATTTTATTATTTTCTGTAATTTAGTGGGGGTTTTTCCGTACTTTAGATAATTGTATTTAATTGTATTTAATTGTATTTAGTTTAGGGAATTAATTTAATTATAGTGTAGTGTAAGGTGTATTTGTAACATAGTTTAGGTTTTATTTTACAGGTAAATTTGTATTTATTTTAACTATGTAGTTATTTAATAGTTAATAACTATTTAATAACTATTCTACCTAGATAAAATAAATACAAAGTTGCCTGTAAAATAAAAATAAACCCTAAGCTAGCTACAATGTAACTAATAGTTATATCGTAGCTATCTTAGGCCTAGATTTAGAGTTCGGCGGTAGCCGTCAAAACCAGCGTTAGAGGCTCCTAACGCTGGTTTTGGGCGCCCGCTGGTATTTGGAGTCAGTGATTAAAGGGTCTAACGCTCACTTTTCAGCCGCGACTTTTCCATACCGCAGATCCCCCTACGCCATTTGCGTAGCCTATCTTTTCAATGGGATCTTTCTAACGCTGGTATTTAGAGTCGTTTCTGCAGTGAGCGTTAGAGCTCTAACGACAAGATTCCAGCCGCCTGAAAATAGCAGGAGTTAAGAGCTTTCTGGCTAACGCCGGTTTATAAAGCTCTTAACTACTGTACCCTAAAGTACACTAACACCCATAAACTACCTATGTACCCCTAAACCGAGGTCCCCCCACATCGCCGCCACTCGATTAAAATTTTTAACCCCTAATCTGCCGACCGCCACCTACGTTATACTTATGTACCCCTAATCTGCTGCCCCTAACACCGCCGACCCCTGTATTATATCTATTAACCCCTAACTTGCCCCCCACAACTTCGCCGCAAGCTACTTAAAATAATTAACCCCTAATCTTCCGACCGCAAATCGCCGCCACCTACGTTATCCCTATGTACCCCTAATCTTCTGCCCCTAACATCGCCGACCCCTATGTTATATTTATTAACCCCTAATCTGCCCCCCACAACGTCGCCGACACCTACCTACACTTATTAACCCCTAATCTGCCGAGCGGACCTGAGCGCTACTATAATAAAGTTATTAACCCCTAATCCGCCTCACTAACCCTATCATAAATAGTATTAACCCCTAATCTGCCCTCCCTAACATCGCCGACACCTACCTTCAATTATTAACCCCTAATCTTCCGACCGGAGCTCACCGCTATTCTAATAAATGTATTAACCCCTAAAGCTAAGTCTAACCCTAACACTAACACCCCCCTAAGTTAAATATAATTTTTATCTAACGAAATAAATTAACTCTTATTAAATAAATAATTCCTATTTAAAGCCAAATACTTACCTGTAAAATACATCCTAATATAGCTACAATATAAATTATAATTATATTATAGCTATTTTAGGATTAATATTTATTTTACAGGCAACTTTGTAATTATTTTAACCAGGTACAATAGCTATTAAATAGTTAAGAACTATTTAATAGTTACCTAGTTAAAATAATTACAAATTTACCTGTAAAATAAATCCTAACCTAAGATATAATTAAACCTAACACTACCCTATCAATAAAATAATTAAATAAACTACCTACAATTACCTACAATTAACCTAACACTACACTATCAATAAATTAATTAAACACAATTGCTACAAATAAATAAAATTAAATAAACTATCTAAAGTACAAAAAATAAAAAAGAACTAAGTTACAGAAAATAATAAAATATTTACAAACATAAGAAAAATATTACAACAATTTTAAACTAATTACACCTACTCTAAGCCCCCTAATAAAATAACAAAGCCCCCCAAAATAAAAAATTCCCTACCCTATTCTAAAATACAAATATTACAAGCTCTTTTACCTTACCAGCCCTGAACAGGGCCCTTTGCGGGGCATGCCCCAAGAATTTCAGCTCTTTTGCCTGTAAAAAAAAACATACTATACCCCCCCCCCCAACATTACAACCCACCACCCACATACCCCTAATCTAACCCAAACCCCCCTTAAATAAACCTAACACTACCCCCCTGATGATCTTCCTACCTTGTCTTCACCATGCCAGGTTCACCGATCCGTCCTGGCTCCAAGATCTTCATCCAAGCCAAGCGGGGGCTAGACATCCACTGAAGAAGTCCAGAAGAGGGTCCAAAGTCTTCCTCCTATCCGGCAAGAACAGGACATCCGGACCGGCAAACATCTTCTCCAAGCGGCATCTTCTATCTTCTTCCATCCGATGACGACCGGCTCCATCTTGAAGACCTCCAGCGCGGATCCATCCTCTTCTTCCGACGACTAGACGACGAATGACGGTTCCTTTAAGGGACGTCATCCAAGATGGCGTCCCTCGAATTCCGATTGGCTGATAGGATTCTATCAGCCAATCGGAATTAAGGTAGGAATTTTCTGATTGGCTGATGGAATCAGCCAATCAGAATCAAGTTCAATCCGATTGGCTGATCCAATCAGCCAATCAGATTGAGCTCGCATTCTATTGGCTGTTCCGATCAGCCAATAGAATGCGAGCTCAATCTGATTGGCTGATTGGATCAGCCAATCGGATTGAACTATATTCTGATTGGCTGATTCCATCAGCCAATCAGAAAATTCCTACCTTAATTCCGATTGGCTGATAGAATCCTATCAGCCAATCGGAATTCGAGGGACGCCATCTTGGATGACGTCCCTTAAAGGAACCGTCATTCGTCGTCTAGTCGTCGGAAGAAGAGGATGGATCCGCGCTGGAGGTCTTCAAGATGGAGCCGGTCGTCATCGGATGGAAGAAGATAGAAGATGCCGCTTGGAGAAGATGTTTGCCGGTCCGGATGTCCTCTTCTTGCCGGATAGGAGGAAGACTTTGGACCCTCTTCTGGACTTCTTCAGTGGATGTCTAGCCCCCGCTTGGCTTGGATGAAGATCTTGGAGCCAGGACGGATCGGTGAACCTGGCATGGTGAAGACAAGGTAGGAAGATCATCAGGGGGGTAGTGTTAGGTTTATTTAAGGGGGGTTTGGGTTAGATTAGGGGTATGTGGGTGGTGGGTTGTAATGTTGGGGGGGGGGTATAGTATGTTTTTTTTTACAGGCAAAAGAGCTGAAATTCTTGGGGCATGCCCCGCAAAGGGCCCTGTTCAGGGCTGGTAAGGTAAAAGAGCTTGTAATATTTGTATTTTAGAATAGGGTAGGGAATTTTTTATTTTGGGGGGCTTTGTTATTTTATTAGGGGGCTTAGAGTAGGTGTAATTAGTTTAAAATTGTTGTAATATTTTTCTTATGTTTGTAAATATTTTATTATTTTCTGTAACTTAGTTCTTTTTTATTTTTTGTACTTTAGATAGTTTATTTAATTTTATTTATTTGTAGCAATTGTGTTTAATTAATTTATTGATAGTGTATTGTTAGGTTAATTGTAGGTAATTGTAGGTAGTTTATTTAATTATTTTATTGATAGGGTAGTGTTAGGTTTAATTATATCTTAGGTTAGGATTTATTTTACAGGTAAATTTGTAATTATTTTAACTAGGTAACTATTAAATAGTTCTTAACTATTTAATAGCTATTGTACCTGGTTAAAATAATTACAAAGTTGCCTGTAAAATAAATATTAATCCTAAAATAGGTATAATATAATTATAATTTATATTGTAGCTATATTAGGATTTATTTTACAGGTAAGTATTTAGCTTTAAATAGGAATTATTTATTTAATAAGAGTTAATTTATTTCGTTAGATAAAAATTATATTTAACTTAGGGGGGTGTTAGTGTTAGGGTTAGACTTAGCTTTAGGGGTTAATACATTTATTAGAATAGCGGTGAGCTCCGGTCGGAAGATTAGGGGTTAATAATTGAAGGTAGGTGTCGGCGATGTTAGGGAGGGCAGATTAGGGGTTAATACTATTTATGATAGGGTTAGTGAGGCGGATTAGGGGTTAATAACTTTATTATAGTAGCGCTCAGGTCCGCTCGGCAGATTAGGGGTTAATAAGTGTAGGTAGGTGTCGGCGACGTTGTGGGGGGCAGATTAGGGGTTAATAAATATAACATAGGGGTCGGCGATGTTAGGGCAGCAGATTAGGGGTACATAGGGATAACGTAGGTGGCGGCGGTTTACGGAGCGGCAGATTAGGGGTTAAAAGTGTAATGCAGGGGTCAGCGATAGCGGGGGCGGCAGATTAGGGGTTAATAAGTGTAAGGTTAGGGGTGTTTAGACTCGGGGTACATGTTAGGGTGTTAGGTGCAGACTTAGGAGGTGTTTCCCCATAGGAAACAATGGGGCTGCGTTAGGAGCTGAACGCTGCTTTTTTGCAGGTGTTAGGTTTTTTTTCAGCTCAAACAGCCCCATTGTTTCCTATGGGAGAATCGTGCACGAGCACGTTTTTGATGCCGGCCGCGTCCGTAAGCAACTCTGGTATCGAGAGTTGCATTTGCGGTAAAAATGCTCTACGCTCCTTTTTTGGAGCCTAACGCAGCATTTGTTTGAACTCTCGATACCAGAGTTAAATTTATGGTGCGGCCAGAAAAAAACCCGCGGAGCGTTAACAGCCCTTTTACCGCCGAACTCTAAATCTAGCCGTTAGGGTTTATTTTATAGGTAAGTATTTAGTTTTAAATAGGAATAATTTAGTTAATTGTAGTAATTTTATTTAGATTTATTTAAATTATATTTAAGTTAGGGGGTGTTAGGGTTAGGGTTAGACTTAGGTTTAGGGGTTAAGAACTTTAATATAGTGGCGGTGACGTTGGGGGCGGCAGATTAGGGGTTAATAAGTGTAGGTAGGTGGCGGCGACATTGGGGGCGGCAGATTAGGGGTTAATAAATATAATGTAGATGTCGGCGATGTTGGGGGCAGCAGATTAGGGGTTAATAAGTATAATGCAGGTGGCGGCGGTGTCCGGAGCAGCAGATTAGGGGTTAATAATATAATGCAGGTGTCGGCGATGGGGCGGCAGATTAGGGGTTAATAAGTGTAAGATTCGGGGTGTTTAGACTCAGGGTTCATGTTAGGTGTAGACATAAAATGTTTTTCCCCATAGGAATCAATGGGACTGCGTTAAGAGCTGAATGCTGCTTTTTTTGCAGGTGTAGTATATTGTGACCGCACTAACACATTTGCCCCATAGAATTTAAAAGGGATATGCTATATGACAAGGTGTTTAACTAAGAATGGCTCAAAGGTGTGTTTATATATATATATATATATATATATATATATATATATATATATATATATATAGAGAGAGAGAGAGAGATAGATAGATAGATAGATAGATAGATAGATAGATAGATAGATAGATAGATAGATAGATAGATAGATAGATAGATAGATAGATAGATAGATAGATATAAATGTGTGTGTGTGTATGTATATGTATGCATGCAGATATGTGTATATTTATATATATATATATATATATATATATATATATATATATTTATATGTGTGTGTATTTATGTGTATGTGTTTACATGTGCACACATACATACATACAGACACACACATACATACAGACACATACATACATACAGACACATACATACATACAGACACACACATACATACATACATACATACATACAGACACATACATACATACATACAGACACATACATACATACAGACACATACATACATACATACAGACACATACATACATACATACAGACACATACATACATACAGACACATACATACATACATACAGACACATACATACATACATACATACAGACACATACATACATACAGACACATACATACATACAGACACACACATACATACATACATACAGACACATACATACATACAGACACACACATACATACAGACACATACATACATACAGACACATACATACATACAGACACACACATACATACATACATACATACAGACACATACATACATACATACAGACACATACATACATACATACAGACACATACATACATACATACAGACACATACATACATACAGACACATACATACATACAGACACACACATACATACATACATACATACATACAGACACATACATACATACATACAGACACATACATACATACAGACACATACATACATACAGACACACACATACATACATACAGACACACACATACATACATACAGACACATACATACATACAGACACATAGAGACATACAGACACACACATACATACATACAGACACACACATACATACATACAGACACACACATACATACATACAGACACACACATACATACATACAGAAACACACATACATACATACAGACACATACATACATACAGACACATACAGACATACAGACACACACATACATACATACAGACACACACATACATACATACAGACACACACATACATACATACAGACACATACATACATACATACACACACATACATACATACAGACACATACATACATACAGACACACACATACATACATACAGACACATACATACAGACACACACATACATACACACATACATACATACATACAGACACATACATACATACAGACACATACATACATACAGACACACACATACATACATACAGACACATACATACATACAGACACATACATACATACAGACACACACATACATACATACAGACACATACATACATACATACATACATACACACACATACATACATACAGACACATACATACATACAGACACACACATACATACATACAGACACATACATACAGACACACACATACATACATACATACATACAGACACACACATACATACATACATACATACAGACACATACATATATACAGACACATACATACATACATACAGACACACACATACATACATACAGACACATACATATATACAGACACACACATACATACAGACACATACATACATACACACACACATACATACAGACACATACATATATACAGACACATACATACATACAGACACATACATATAAATGCAGACACACATACATATTCACACTTTTGAATCTTTGAGCTGCTTGTGAACTGACTTTTTACTTTAAACTTGAGATTTGGAGTGCTATTGATTTATCTTGAGTGCTGTTAGCTAATATTTGTATGCTCCACTTGTAATCTAGGACTAAATACTTTTCATGCACCTCTCTCTAATTATGGGTACTGCCATTTTGGAACCTAGATTTCACTGGAGGTATCTGAAGGAGAGTTCCTGCGCATGTGCAAAGTACAATCCTGGAATGCAGTGAAAGATAGATTGCAGGACCCATGACTAGAGAGAGGAGGGAATAACTTCAACATTGTTCTTATAAAATGCATTTATCATTTAGCGTCCCTTACATTTTTACTTTCATTTCCTTTCTTTTAGTTCAATTTAGATAATTAAAAAAGAGTCAATTCAGAGAAATATAAAGAGTTAAAGGACCACTCAATGCAGTAGAATTGCATAATTAACAAGTGCATAATAAAAAGACAATGACTTAACACCTACTGTGAATTTCAAATGAGTAGTAGATTATTTTTTTGACAAATTTATTTTTTCTCACATTTTCCGGCCCCCTGTATCATATGACAGACATCAGCCAATCACAGACTAGTATACACATTCCCCCTGACCTTGTGCACATACTCAGAAGGATCTTGTTCCCCAGAAAGTGTGAATATAAAAATACTGTGAAAAATTTGATAATGGAAGTAAATTGGGAAGCGTCTTAAAACTGCTGCTCTATCTGAATCATAAAAGTTTATTTTGACTTGAGTGCCCCTTTAAATACACTGTGTATAGAGAATGTAAACTGTTAGCTAAATGAAACGCAAGTAATGTGCACTCCGTTGTTGAATTTAAAAAATGTTCATTGCACAGTTCCTTTGCAGTTATGTATTACAGCTAGGAGAGTCATACACTGGAATTATTTCATCAGTATAAATTTATGGCTCTGCTCTTCTCACAGTGAGTTCTGAGAATACTATGTACAGTGATTCTTGCTTGTTACACAAATTCAATTTTAGTGACGCAATATAGTTTTTTGTACATATACAAACTAAAATTGCAACCCGGCACCCCATATATTTAACTTTAAAAAAAATCTATTGTGTAGTGACTCATGGCTGGGTATATCTGAAAGTTGTACAGTAGACAATTGTTTTTTTTGCTTTATCAAAAAGTTTTTTATTATTTATTCTGTTTTCAAGTTTTTTATTTACTTATTTGTGTGTTTGTATGCAGAAAAAAAGGCTACATTGTGTTAAACACATTGTAAAAATATTGCTTGGGATCCAATCAGCAGCGTTAGTTGACCCCCTAATTAGGTACTACATTCCCCTACTAAATAACACACATACAACAACTCTGGGATATAAAGGCCGCAGCTTATTTATTAACAACTTTTAATACAATGAATAAATACCAACATCATAAATAACTCTGTAGTATAACTACCCACGGGGCTTGCCCAGCTGTCCACATGTCTCCACTTTATTTACCTTTCCACAATTCAACCTCTCCTGTCTCCACAGGAGGTACCAAGCCCCTAGTTACCACCCAAACCAGACAAGCCCCCCACCAATAGCTGCGACAACAAAATAGTCAGAACAAAGGGAGGGCGGGAGCGAGCTACTTCCCACCATCAGGTCCGGATGTGAAGAGGGGGGTAATCGTCCTGTACCCCTTAATATAAATGCCTCCGCTAGCTCCACCCCCCCTACCCAATACATCCGGTTCATTCCCCTGCTATGGGGTCAAAAGCCCCTCCCCCTATGCGTTCCCGGGGCTCTCTTTAACATCTGATTAATACAACTAGAGCTGCAGAATTGAATTTTTGGTGCATAGATAAAACAGAAATATATGAGGCCTTCTATTATCCAGAGCTCGTATGAGACTTTTGGACTTAAAGCAACATTATTTTATTGAAAGTAAAATATTATTGCAATATACATTTATTTTTTTATTTTGCTTCCTTTTGCTGTAAAATACATTTCTTCCAGGGTGGCTTGGGTTAATACTTTTAGCTACAATTCTGTGAGCCAGTTTACCTCCCCCCCCCTCTTCCCTCACTTTATCTGTAGTAATTTACTATTTTAAGATGGATTATCAGTTTTGCATCAACAACCTGATAGGAAAAGCATTCTTTGCAATATCAATAGGTATACTAGGTAGTGTAGGTGTGAATATTGTTATGTATATATGAATATATATATATATATATATATATATATATATATATATATATATAGCTTTAGCTTTAGATTGAGATTAGAACGGAATATAGGTTTGTTTGTTTAAATACTTGTTCAATAAATTATTTCTAACTAACTAAGCAGAATCAGTGCTAAACCACGTTAAGTGAAAGAAGAGGGCAACGCTACCCCAGTCTCTTTTGTTAACTGCACATGTGAAACAGAGTTCTTGCTATATATAAATATTTGTTTGTGATTGGTTAGCAAAGATTATTTTGTTCTGGGGGACAGGGAAATCAGTAAAAAGAAAAAAACATAAAACAAAATACTCATTTGACAAAATAAAGCTGCAATTTTCGTTGCAAAACTCTTCTGAGATATGAAGGTATGTTATCATGCAGCTTACAATTTGTCTTTAATGTCCCTTTAAAATTATGTAACCCTTTTCTGTTATATGATTTGTTTAATCTGTAATAAATGCTTTATTTAAAATCTTAAGCAAGCAAAAAAAATAATAATTATATATATATATATATATATATATATATATATAATACGGCTAGATTACGAGTTTTGCGTTATAGCTCTTAACGCTGCTTTTTCACTACAGCTGCTATTACGAGTCTTGTCTCAATCGTTGTACCACACACTTTTTTGGCCGTAACGCAACGTAGCTACCGCACCTTTCAAAAAGCCCTTTTTCAATGGGACTTCCATAGCGCCGTTATTACGAGTTTGCCTGTCCGGCCAAAAAGTGAGCGGTACAGCCTATAACTACAAAGCTGTAGCATAAAACTCATAACTAAAGTGTTACAAAGTACACTAACACCCATAAACTAACTATTAACCCCTAAACCGAGGCCCCTCTGCATTGCAAATACTGAAATAAAATTATTGACCGCTAATCTGCCGCTCCGGACATCGCCGCCACTATAATAAACATATTAACCCCTAAACCGCCGCACTCCCGCATCGCAAACACTAGTTAAATATTATTAACTTCTAATCTACCGCCCCCAATGTGACCGCCGCCACTATACTCTATACTATAAATCTAAATAAAAATTACTATCATTAACTTAATAATTCCTATGAAAAACTAAATACTTACCTATAAAATAAACCCTAAGCTAGCTACAATATAACTAATAATTACATTGTAGCTATCTTAGGTTTTATTTTTATTTTACAGGTAATTTTGAATTTATTTTAACTAGGTAGACTAGTTAGTAAATAGTTATTAACTATTTACTAACTACCTAGTTAAAATAAATACAAATTTACCTGTAAATTAAAACCTAACCTCCCTCACACTAACACCTAACATTACACTACAATTAAATAAATTACATTAATTAAATACAATTAACTGAATTCCAAAAATAATAAACACTAAATTACACAAAATAAAAAAGAAATGATCAAATATTTAAACTAATCTAAATAAACCTAAACTCCCCATTGACCTGAAAAGGGCATTTGGATGGGCATTGCCCTTAACAGGGCATTTAGCTCTTTTCCATTGCCCAAACCCTAAGCTAAAAATAAAACCCACCCAATAAACCCTTAAAAAAACCTAACACTAATCCCGAAGATCCACTTACAGTTTTTGAAGACCGGACATCCATCCTCATCAAGCCGGGGAGAAGTCTTCATCAAGTCTTCATCAAAGCGGGCAGAAGTCCTCAACAAAGCCGGGAGAAGTCTTCATCCAAGCAGCAATAAGTGGTCCTCCAGACGGGCAGAAGTCTTCATCCAGACGGCATCTTCTATCTTCATCCTTCCAACATAATGTAATTTACTTAATAGTAGTGTAATGTTAGGTGTTAGTGTAAGACAGGTTAGGTTTAATTTTACATGTACATTTGTATTTATTTTAACTAGATATTTAGTAAATAGTTAATAACTATTTACTAACTAGTCTACATAGTTAAAATAAATACAAACTTAGCTGTGAAATAAAAATAAAACCTAAGATAGCTACAATGTAACTATTATTTATATTGTAGCTCTCTTAGGCTCTATTTTACAGGTAAGTATTTAGTTTTAAATAGGAATTAGTTAGGTAATAATAGTAATTTGTATTTAGATTTATTTTAATTATATTAAAGTTAAGGGTCTTAGGGTTAGGGTTAGACTTAGGGTTAGGTTTAGGGGTTTATATATTTATTTAGTGTTAGTGATGTGGGATGCCAGAGGTTTAGGGGTTAATAACTTTAGTATAGTGGTGGCGGCGACGTTGGGGGCGGCAGATTAGGGGTAAATAAGTGTAGGTAGGTAGCAACAACATTGGGGCAGCAGATTAGGGGTTAATAAATGTATGTAAGTAGCAACGACATTGGGGCAGCAGATTAGGGGTTAATAAGTGTAGGTAAGTGGCGGCGACATTGGGGATGGCAGATTAGGGGTTAATAAGTGTAATGTAGGTGTCGGCAATGTCGGGGGCAGCAGATTAGCTGATAGAATTCTTTCAGCCAATCGGAATTAAAGGGTAAAAAATCCTATTGGCTGATGCAATCAGCCAATAGGATTGAGCTTGCATTCTATTGGCTTTTCCAATCAGTCAATAGAATGCAAGCTCAATCCTATTGGCTGATTGAATCAGCCAACAGGATTTTTTACCCTCTAATTCCGATTGGCTGATAGAATTCTATCAGCCAATCAGAATTCAAGGGACGCCATCTTGGATGACATCCCTTAAAGGAACCTTCATTCTTCAGTAGCCATCGACAGAAGAGGATGCTCCGCGCCTGATGTCTTTTAAGATGGAGCCGCTCTGCATCGGAAGGATGAAGATAGAAGATGCCGTCTGGATGAAGAATTTTGCCTGCCTGAAGGACCACTTCTTGCCGCTTTGATGAAGACTTCTCCTGGCTTTATTGAGGACTTCTGCCCGCTTGGATGAAGACTTTTCCCGGCTTGATGAGGATGGATGTCCAGTCTTCAAAAACTGTAAGTGGATCTTCGGGGCTTAGTGTTAGGTTTTTTTAAGGGTTTATTGGGTGGGTTTTATTTTTAGCTTAGGGTTTGGGCAATGGAAAAGAGCGAAATGCCCTTTTAAGGGCAATGCCCATCCAAATGCCCTTTTCAGGGCAATGGGGGAGCTTATGTTTTTTAGATAGGATTTTAGTTGGGGGGTTTGGTTGTGTGGGTGGTGGGTTTTACTGTTGGGGGGTTGTTTGTATTTTTTTACAGGTAAAATAGCTGATTTATTTGGGGCAAAAGGTCCTTTTAAGGGCTATTGACAGTTTAGTTTTGGCTAGGGGTTTTTTATTTTGGGGGGGGGCTTTTTTATTTTGATAGGGCTATTAGATTAGGTGTAATTAGTTTAAATATTTGATCATTTCTTTTTTATTTTGTGTAATGTAGTGTTTATTTTTTTGTAATTTAGTTAGTTGTATTTAATTAATGTAATTTATTTAATTGTAGTGTAATGTTAGGTCTTAGTGTAGGACAGGTTAGGTTTAATTTTACAGGTAAATTTGTATTTATTTTAACTAGGTAGTTAGTAAATAGTTAATAACTATTTACTAACTAGTCTCCCTAGTTAAAATAAATACAAACTTACCTGTAAAATAAAAATAAAACCTAAGATAGCTACAATGTAACTATTAGTTATATTGTAGCTATCTTAGGGTTTATTTTACAGGTAAGTATTTAGTTTTAAATAGGAATTCGTTAGGTAATAATAGTAATTTGTATTTAGATTTATTTTAATTATATTAAAGTTAGGGGTCTTAGGGTTAGGGTTAGATTTAGGGTTAGGTTTAGGGGTTAATATATTTATTTAGTGTTAGTGATGTGGGAGGCCAGAGGTTTAGGGGTTAATAACTTTAGTATAGTGGTGGCGGCGACGTTGGGGGCGGCAGATTAGGGTTAATAAATGTATGTAGGAAGCGACAACATTGGGGCAGCAGATTAGGGGTTAATAAGTGTAGGTAGGTGGCGGCGACATTGGGGCAGCAGATAAGGAGTTAATAAATGTATGTAGGAAGCGACAACATTGAGGCAGCAGATTAGGGGTTAATAAGTGCAGGTAGGTGGTGGCGACATTGGGGACGGCAGATTAGGGGTTAATAAGTGTAATGTAGGTGTCAGCAATGTCGGGGGCAGCAGATTTGGGGTTAATAAGTGTAGGTAGGTGGCGGCAACGTTGGGGGCGGCAAATTAGGGGTTAATAAGTGTAATGTAGGTGTCGGTGGTGTCGGGATATGCAGATTAGGGGTGTTTAGACTCAGGGTTTATGTTAGGGTTTTAAGTGTAAACATACATTTTCTTTCCCCATAGGAATCAATGGGGCTGCGTTACGGAGCTTTACGCTACTTTATTTCAGGTGTTAGCCTTTTTTTAGCCGGCTCTCCCCATTGATGTCTATGGGGAAATCGTGCACTATCACGTAAGACCAGCTCAAAGCAGCGTTAGTATTTGTGTGCGGTATGGAGCTTAACGCGGGTTTTTGCAAACCTGTAATAGCAGCGCTATTAAAGGTGAGCGGTGGAAATAACTTGCAAGTTAGTAGCGAGCCGCTCGTAATCTGGCTGAAATCCCCTTTAGAGGGGTGGATACAGCAAATAAAACCACTTCTGGAAAGATGTTTCTTTTTTTCCCCCCATGTTTTTCCTATGAAAATAACATATATATATATATATATATATATATATATATATATATATATATATATATATATATATATATATATATATATATATACAGAGATAGAAACCAAATCAAATACCTAACAAAAAAAAAAGAATAAGTATTAAACATAACTATATATACAAATTGTCAGCAGCACCATATCTTTATAAGATGATATCTTTCTTGGAGACACATAAAAATTTGATATGTCTCCAATAAAGATATCATCTTATAAAAATACGGTGCTGGTGACAATTTTTATATATATTGTTTGGAGGGGGGATAGCAGAATACCCCAGTCACTCGAGCACTGCACAGTGGTGCTGACCCTAATTCTTGGATAAGATTAAACATAACTAAGCAAAAAAAAATTTAAACAAATCAGCTGAAATAACAAGGAAACATAAGATCAACATTATTGACAAAAACAAAAAAAATATTTTTCCTCAATCAAAAAAACAAAACAAAAAAATTAACCCTAATACTAAAGCATCTCCTAGAACACTTTACCTAACATCTCTTACCGATCCCACTAAGCCCTAAGCACTAAACTACCAAAATCCCTTAACAATTACCCTTACCAGACTCACACCCCCCTTACTATCCCAAACAACAAAAACAAATAAAAACAAAACAATTTACAAAAAGCAAAAAGAAATATTAAATTATTTTTTCTGGATTTTTTTTTATCTGTCAAACACCATAAGAATCGAATTCCCCATATGTCTTCCTGTCAAAACAAATATATGTGAACACCTACAGATTCCCAGCATCCCCCAAAGACTTGTTCACACAATTAACAAGCAACCAAAACAATATCTTCTTAACCACATGAACAGCATGCGTACCAAACAAAATCAACTGAAAAGTAACCAATTGCACTCCAGTCAAACCCATAATCAATTTGGTTAAACTCCTCCAAACATTCTTTGCATATTCACCTCCCACATCACATGCAGAACAATTTCCATAACACTCACATCCATCTCTCAGACACTTTTCCTTGTTTACTACCCTTCTCATCTTCATAAATTCTCTAGCCGGTAAATATCCATCTATTGCCATTCTTATGATTAACATTATTCTTCATATTTACCCTCTTTCAATCATCCTCATTCCTCAGTCAAGCTACCAATCTGCTCTATTTTTTCTCTATAAACCAAAATTCTTCTAAACATCTTCTTTTCACATCACTATTTTCTAGTCACATAATCTAAATTCAAATCCCTCACACACTTATCAATACGTACATAAAACCAAGGCACCTTAAAACAAACAGGTCTTCTATTATCACAAATACCCAAATTAAATCTCCTTAAAACATTTCTGTCTGCATTCCTTACCATACATTCACTCAAAGAATCCTCACCATACATTCACCCAAAGAATCCTTACCATACATTCACCCAAATGATCCTTACCATATATTCACCTAAATAATCCTTACCATACATTCACCCAAAGAATCATTATCATATATTTGCCCAAAGAATCCTTACCATACATTCACCCAAAGAATTGTTACCATACATTTACCCAAATAATCCTTACCATACATTTACTCAATGAATCCTTACATACATTCACTCAATGAATCCTTACCATACATTCATCCAAAGAATCCTTACCATACATTCACCCAAAGAATCCTTACCATACATTCACCCAAATAATCGTTACCATACATTCACTCAAAGAATCCTTACCATACATTCACCCAAAGAATCCTTACCATACATTCACCCAAATAGTCCTTACCATACATTCACCAAAATAATCCTTACCATACATTCACCCAAAGAATCCTTAGCATACATTCACTCAAAGAATCCTTACCATAGATTCACCCAAAGAATCCTTACTCCTCAAACCCACACACATACCAACATAGAGCCAGATTACAAGTTGTCAGGGTTTTTTCCCTGATCTGTTTGCCATGTGCTGCTGGCAGCCATTTTACTCACCTCTCTTGCTGACTCTGGTGCATACTGTGTGATGCTGCTCATTTCTTGCACTTTCTTTTATGGCCAGACTGGTGTACATCATCCGTGTAAGACAGGATGCAGTCTCAGAATTGTGATGTCATCACTTATTATTTAAAGAGCCTCTGTTCAGTATGCTTTGCCCTTGCATTGTCTCAGACCTGTTTCTGAGAGCTCCTGTGTATTACCTGGCTGTCTGATGTCCCTCCTGGTTCCTGATCCCTGGCTTGTTCCTGACTCTGCTGTTCTCCTTGTTCCTGATTCTGGCTTGTCTGACTACTCCCTTTGGCTCCTGACTTTGGCTCGTCTCACTATTCACTTTGGCTCCTGACTCGGCTCGTCTGACTACCAGCTCTGGTTTTGATTCCTGGCTTGTTATTTGACTTGTGGACTTTTTATTATTTTTGTTATTAATAAAGGTGTGATTATTTTTGCACTTCTCGTCTCAGTCTGATTCCTGGCATCCTGACACATGGCCTTTTGGCACGCTTTTTAGACTATACAGTTCACCCTATTTCCGGGTGTGGTTACGCTCTATTCTCATTTCCGCATTCCTGTACATCTGGCGACTGAGATATTCTAGTCCACAGGGGTCTGGTCTTAGGAGGTGGTGAGTGCCCCAGCCATTGGTAGTGTCAGATGTCATTTTTGTTTTTATTGTTTATAGTCCATATTCCTATCCTCTTTATATTTATGGGGGATGCTGATGCTGAGCCTGTGATCCTTTCAGATTCAGTTTTGGAGGGTTCTGATACTGAGACGATTATGATATCAGATTCAGATTCTGTGCCTGATGATAAATCCGGTTTGGACTGGTTGACTCCTGTCAACCAGTGTTGTTCCATATACCATATGAGAGCACCCGGTTCCTCGGGCTTGGGGAATCAGAGATCTGCTGAGCCATCCATCTCTGGGGGCCCTGTCTTCCAGGGGGCGAGTTCCCTACTGATTACTCCTCCTACACGTGCGGGTAACCCAGTTTATGGTTTCTCCACATGGAGTGGCGTGTCGTCGTCGCCCCCCCCGGAGCTTGCAGCACATTTTCGCTTGCAGATCTTGTTGGCGCTTGCTCGTCTGCAGGGTCCAGACGTTTCTTTGAGAATGTGCTTGTGCCCTATTGTCCCGGGTGTTCCACCTTGGGGGGGGCCTCTGCATCCTAAGAGTGCTGTTTCGGAGTGTTGTGCCTTTCGCTACCGGATTGCGTGCTTTCACGTTTTGCTCAGACATCTGTTTGACTTATTGAGTGATCCTGTAGTTCTCAGATATGGGAATTTTCACTCTGATAGTCCGTATGGTACAACACGTTAGACATGTGAGGATGAGGTAATCTCCTATTGTCTTTATTTGGGAGTTCTTTCCCAGTTTTGACAAGTAGGGCTCTGTTTGGCTGGTCCTATGGGTAGACCTGTGTCTTTTTTGGGCATTAACCTTCGGGTTCCTTTATATTTTATTTTGTATCCGATGGGATGTCTATTATTTTGTTTTTGTTTTCCTTCGGGAACCTTCTGGGATCGATTCTCTTTGTTACTTCTTCGGAAGTTGTTTGGACATGTTAGTCCTATGTTTAATAATGTATATGTTTGTGTGTGTAGCGCTAGACTTTTGCCCAAAATGCCTATCTATATAAACTGCCTCCTTCCTAGACAGTAAATGTGGGCTGGAAACTCTATAAATAATTTAAGATGGCGCTAATAGCTATGGGCAGAATATGGGCAGAAATATCCGAATAAGTTTCTATTTGAATCTTTAACAATCCCCAATTCAAAGATTTTTATTATAATTATTATTATTCTTCAATATCCGTTCTATGACAATAGCGAGAATTAAAAGACTTTAATATTTGACTGTTCCTATACGTGTACAAATATATAGACTAGAACTCCAAAAAAAATATATATTATGCGGTAGTCTGCAATCTACCATTATATTCACAAAAGAAAGGAGAAAGGCTTATAGTCCAAATTCTTCAAAATAAATTTATTAATAATCAGATTTAAAATCCACTAAAAAACTCTAGACAAAATTCTAAAAAGATTAAAACAGGCTGGTATCCCTTTCAAATAACATTAAATGCAAACATTCATCCCATTCATACACTTCTATAGCTTGTATACTAATGATTTTTTAGAGATCACCCTTACAGGTCCTCGTTAATGCTTCTATGATCCTGTATATACAATGTTCTAACAGCGCTGGTAACAAATAGATAAATTAAAAAGCCACTTTGTTTTGGGAACCGGTTCCCCAGCACACTCTTATACACCCTTCAGTGTGGTTTTTGTAAGCAATAGTCCTCTAATCGTCTCTTAAGTCTCTTTATAGAGACACTTCTTTATATATATATATCAGTCTCTTTATAAGGACACTTCGTGGCAGGTCCTTCAGTTTCTGTATATTTAAACAAATACGGATCCAAAATCACTTCAAATCAAAAAACTTCTGTCTTACCTCATTCAGGCTGACAGTCCAGGTAAACCCTGTAAGACTCTAGAACTTTTCGGCAGGTCGGCTAGCTCTCGTCTAGCTCTTACCTGCTCCTTCCCCGACGATAAAAAGAAAAAACCGCAAACCTGAAGGGATTATAAGTGAATGAAAAGGAACCTCTGTGTAAGATAGTACGATAGTACTCAAGTGCAGAGACGGAACAACAGCAGAAATTGGAAAAAGAAATCAGGATATACTTGCGCAAGTATCTTTTCTGTTTAAACAGCTGATAGGAGCCGGTGACGTCAGACGCGCAGTTGAAGGTGAAGGGCCCGAGGACTCCCGGTCTAACAGAGACACTACTATCGTCGGGGAAGGAGCAGGTAAGAGCTAGACGAGAGCTAGCCGACCTGCCAAAAAGTTCTAGAGTCTTACAGGGTTTACCTGGACTGTCAGCCTGTATGAGGTAAGACAGAAGTTTTTTGATTTGAAGTGATTTTGGATCCGTATTTGTTTAAATATACAGAAACTGAAGGACCTGCCACGAAAGTGTCCTTATAAAGAAACTGATATATATATAAAGAAGTGTCTCTATAAAGAGACTTAAGAGACGATTAGAGGACTATTGCTTACAAAAACCACACTGAAGGGTGTATAAGAGTGTGCTGGGGAACCGGTTCCCAAAACAAAGTGGCTTTTTAATTTATCTATTTGTTACCAGCGCTGTTAGAACATTGTATATACAGGATCATAGAAGCAGTAACGAGGACCTGTAAGGGTGATCTCTAAAAAATCATTAGTATACAAGCTATAGGAGTGTATGAATGGGATGAATGTTTGCATTTAATGTTATTTGAAAGGGATACCAGCCTGTTTTAATCTTTTTAGAATTTTGTGTAGAGTTTTTTAGTGGATTTTAAATCTGATTATTAATAAATTTATTTTGAAGAATTTGGGCTATAAGCCTTTATCCTTTTTTTTTTTTTTTTTTATTAAATATTTTTATTAAGGCAAGTAAACAAATACAACATCCGAAAAGTGTAGGATAACATCTCCATAACAGTATTACAGACCAATAGTCTAGCACAGTTATACAGTATAAATTAAAGTACGGCAAAGTGTCACCCTACATCTATGCCACATTTTGTAATAGTTGAGCACTCTGGTGTCCTCAATATAATAGAGACCCCGTCATGGGATCTGGCACCTAATTCAAACTGAAGACGTCTTCCGAAAGTTCAGAAAGTCCTCACCATATGCTGACAGAATCTACAGGGAATAGGCTTAGACTAAGCCTGCGGGAATGTTTTATATATATTATACAATCATTGCCGAGTATGTGAAACAGGGAGGGGCAGAAGAGAGGAAAAAAAAAAAAGGGGGGGAGAAGTGTAGAGGAAGAAAGACTAGAAGGGATGGCGAGAGCGGGGCAGGGAGAAGTAGGGAAAGGATGTCCAGGAGCCATGTCAAAGGGGCTATGGGAGGAATTAGTGGTCCAGTAGTTATGAGAAGGGATGTGTCGAGCCCATCTGGTTCATTCCCAACCCGCCTAGCCTCCACCTGGTTTGAGTGATTTGGTCAAGTCCTCCCTTCCCTTTTTATAGTCGTCCCATATATACCAGATCGAACAGTAGAGGTTGTATCGTCCTTCAACTCTGAGTGAGTATTCCTCCATGTTCTGGATGTAGTCTAGGACCTCCAGAACAGGTGTCAGCGTCAAGCAAGTATGCCTTGTCCATTGTCTCGCTAGGACTAGCTTAGCTGCCAGTAGAATAGTAACGCAGAGCGAACGCGTTGGTTTTGGAAGGTCTTGTAGACCAAGGTGGAAAAGCGCCATTTCTCCTGTAAAGCTTTCAACCATTCTCAGTCGTCTTAGCAAATCTGTCACCTGAGACCAAAAGGGTCTCAGTCTAGGGCATTCCCACCAAATATGTAGGTGTGTGCCTCTCTGCGCACAGCCCCTCCAGCACTCCGCCGGACGGGAGGGAAATATCTTGTGCAACCCGGTCGGGACCCAGTAGCAAGATTTTGATATACAATTCAAATAGGTTAGAGCAGCGAACCGCTGCAATGACGTCTTGAAGAGCACGCTGCCAAGTCCCCTCAGGAGACACCACGCCTAAGTCTCTTTCCCAATCTCTGGTAGATTGCGTCTTAGTGAAGTGTGAAGAGCCAAGTAGCAGTTTATAATGAAACGACAAGGTACCTCGCAGGTATCTGCCCGTCATTCATCTCCTCTCCCACATAGTGAGAACTCGCGTATTTGTTTTATGGAATCCCCAGGACAGAAGAAGTGTAACCATCCGGAGATATTCGAATTGAAGGTCTTTGGGAAAATCATCCATAGGGTAAGCAGAAGGCGGCACCGCAAGGACATCCCCTCTATACAAATCTGAAACCAGGGAAATCCCTAGGGCCTCCTATTTTTTTGGGTGTGACTCGGGGAGGCAATGCATCAGTGCTTTAATTGAATGAATTGGGGAGGGGAGCGGTGCAACCATATCGTGAGCCCAAAGTTCTCTCCAGCTTCTCAAGCATGTTTTGATAATGCGATTATGAATACCTTTCAGAACATCGGCATGATCTGGGATCCAGATGAGATCAGCTAGGTCAACTCCAGCCGGTAAGGAACTTTGTTCTATTTGGAACCAGCGGGCAGTGCAGTCTCGGACCCCCCAGGCTGTAATATGCGAAAGCATGCCTGCTTTGTAGTAATAAGTGATGTTGGGCGCAGAGATGCCCCCACATCTTTTATACTTCAGTATTTAAGCCAGAGACAACCTCGCATGCCGATCTTTCCAGATATACTTGTTAAAAACAGACTGAAAGTGGTTAAGGAGATAAGCCGGGACCGCAACAGGGAGACACCGAAAAAGGTAAGTTAGTCTCGGGAGCAATAGCATCTTTAGGGCCGCTACCCTGCCCGTCCAGGACACCTCCGCAACCCTCCAACCAGAGATAACCTGTCGAAAGTCCCCAAGAAGGGAACCATAGTTTGTAGCTATAATCTTTTTGGGGTCATGGGAAAGTATTGTACCTAGATGTTTCAGTCCTTCTGTGGACCATTTGAATGGGTATAAGCGCCTCAGTTTTTCCAGTAAGGACGTGGTCAGTCCCATAGCATACGCCTCCGTCTTGGTATAGTTCAATTTGTAGTACGTTAGCTCCACAAACTCAGCCAATATTTTAAATAGTTCCGGAAGCGACCCCTCCGGCTCAGATAGAAATATTGTCAAATCGTCCGCAAAAAGCGCCAAGGTATGTGGCGTGTCATAGAGAACTAGCGGCTGAACATAGGGGGTGGACCGAAGCTTGATTGCCAATGGTTCCATCAACAGGGCAAAAAGGAGCGGTGACAGGGGGCACCCCTGTCTCATGCCATTCTTTATGTCGAAGGGTCTGAAGACAAATCCCACCCCTCTAACCCTGGCCAAAGGGCCAGAGTATAAGGCCATCACCGCCGTAACAAATGAAGAGGGGAACTGGAAAGCACGTAAAACTGCTATCATGTAATCCCACCGGACCCTGTCAAACGCTTTTTCAGCGTCTAGTGACAGGGTGACCAGTGGGATCTCTAGCGAGGCCGCCTCGAAGAAGATATTTAGTAACCTTCTAGTGTTGTCCGAACCCTGACGACCAGGGGTAAACCCCACCTGGTCAGGGTGGATCAAGGATGGGAGGACCCTATTCATTCGCGTAGCAAGAATCTTAGCGTAAATTTTGACATCGCTGTTTATAAGCGAGATTGGTCGGTAACTTTCACATATGGCGGGATCTTTCCCCGGTTTGGGTATGGTGATGACCGATGCCTCTAGAAAGTCTCTGGGAAAACTGCCAGTGTCCATGGCCTCAAGGAAAACACAAGTTAATAGGGGGCTCAAGAGTGCTGAAATTTTTTTATAGAAAGTGGCATCAAAACCGTCAGGTCCCGGAGATTTATGGGCCTTGAGACCCTTTATTGTCATTGTCACCTCCTCTAAAGAGACAGGCGCTCTAAATGAATCTTCCAGGTTCTCAGGAACCCGCGGCAACGGTAGGTCATCTAAGAACGCTAGAATCGCAGCTTTTGGGGCAAAGCGAGAGTTGGGGTCTTCTGCTATCTGATATAAGTGACTGTAGTATTCCGCGAAGGCTTCACCGATATCACCTGGGGAATAGAATCTTTTATTACCTCTTGTAATAAAGGCAATTTTGTTAAGCAGAGTTCTCTGCTGGAGTTTGTGGGCCAAGAGTTTATCGGCTCTATCGCCTCTGTGGTAATATTTTTGCTTTAAAAGATAGAGATTTTTCTGAACCCTTTCGAGCTCGCGCAGTTCAATCTGTTTTTTAAGGGAGTGCACTCTCTGTATTAATGAGTCCGATCTGGTCTCTCTAAGCTGTTCCCGTAGATTGGTATAATCACAGTACAGTTGCGCCAAAGTGGCTCCTCTGGCTTTTTTGTTTTCTTTATCCTTTTGTATGAAAAGGCCTCTAAGATAAGCCTTGAGCGTCGCCCAAATGGTGAAAGCAGACATGCTTCCGGAATCGTTAATTCAGAGGAACTGCTCTATCTCCTGGACCCAAAAGGGAATCAGCGAGTCCGAGAGAAGATACGCAGGCAATCGCCAGGAACAACCTCCATCCTCCGCTTTAGAAAGGGAAGCCTCTATTACCACAGCATCGTGGTCCGACCACACACAGGGTACTATTGTTGCTGCCGACACCTTCTGGAGTATCCATGAAGGACAGAAGAAATAATCTAGTCTCGAGAAAGACAGAAAAGGAGCTGAGTAGCAGGTGTAATCGTCAACATCAGGGTGCAGGGCCCTCCAGACGTCATGATATGCATATTGAGAGATTACATTTCTAAAGAGTTGAGAACATTGTTCTTCTCCCTTGAGATGAGAGCGCCTCTCCCGAGATTTTCTATCTCTGCTTGGGTCCCAGACCAGGTTGCAATCGCCGCCAACAAATATATGACCCTGTTTGAGCCGACTCACCTTGCTCAACAGTCTGCTGAGAAAATGCGTCTGGCTAACATTAGGAGAGTACAACGCTACCAGTGGGCACATAACGTTGTCTAAACGGCAGACACAAATAACGAATCTGCCCGAGGGGTCAGACTCGCAACAAATGGGTTCATAAGATATGTGTCGACCAATCAGTATAGTAACTCCTCTAGCCTTTTTATGGAAGGTAGAGGATAGACGGACAGGGAAATCCCCGGGTTTAAATATATGAGCTCTGGACTCCACCCAGTGAGTCTCCTGTAGAAATACTACATCTAGGTGTTGTGTTTTTAAGAATCTGGAGAGCAAGCTTCGTTTTGTAGGGGAGTTAAGGCCCCGGGCATTAAGCGAACAGAGCCTCATTCTGGTCAGGACAGTAGAACGGGGATGGAATGCCAGAGATGAGAGAGAAAGAAGGGACAGAGGGGGTTGGGAAGGAGCGGAGAAAGAGCGGAAAAAGTGGAGAGAGAGAGAGAAGAGGAGGAAAAAAAAAAAAGGGGGGAAGGGGGATGGACTGTGGAGGGAGGCAGGATATGATTCTCAGCACCTATAGATAGGTGTTCTGGGCTGGGCAGAGACTACTCCAAGGAGGAAGTGCGGGGAGTAGACTGATTTTATCCCTCGCCACACCAAGATAGGTGTTTAGAGGGGGAGGGGGAAGATAAAGCGAGGGGAAGCTCAACACCAAGGCTCCCCTCCACTACCAGTGTATAAGATACGTGATAAATCTATAATAATGCAAACAGCTGCAGTAGGAAATTCTAAAACCTGATAGGCAACTAAGGTGTGAGGAAGGATGGAGGCCCGGGGAAAAGGGTTAGGGGAGGGCAGGGAGGTAAAGGGAAAGGGGAGGGAAGGAAAGGTCAGAAGTGTGTATGACAGGGTCCCTTAACAGGTCATAGATGCACAGAGCTTCCAGCTCTAGAGTTGTTAAAAGAGGGGAGGGAGAGACGGGGGCATGTAGAGTGACACAGACTCAGGGTGTAGATACATTCAATGATATAAATTTAGATGCCTTAACGGTCCTACAGAAAGATAAGTTACATAATAATCAGGCAATCAGCTGCCGGCTACCACCCCCCTCCCCTGCCCAACATATATTAAGATGACAGCCTATAGATTCAAAACATTCAACAGTTACGATAACATACATCAAACAAAGTAGTGACCAATCCCCTCACAACCAATAGATATTAGTAGAGGTAAAGAACAGAAGAGTCTAAGAAGAGAAGAGATAGAGAAAAAAAAAATGGCAGGCAAGGGGGGCCCAAGAGACAGGGACATCAGGAGAGGGAGTTGGGTCTGCAAGGCAGTTAGGGGAGTAGAGGAAAGGAAGGAAGGGAGTTGGGAGGAGAGGGAGAAGAGAAGAGGAAAAGGGGAATGGGAGAAGGGAATGAGAAAGGGAAAATGAGGGAGAGGAGGGGGGGGAGGAAGGGGTAAGGGAAGAGGGTGGGGGGGTGAATGGTAAAGGGAGGGAGAAGGGAAAAAAGGGGTAAAGTGGAGAGGGGGGGAGCGGAAGGGAAAAGAGGGGCTGCATAGAGTGTCACAAGTTCAGTAATTAAATACAATCAAAATACAATTTTGGATACCTCGAGGTGACATAGTGGAATAGGGCACTGAAAACAATTGTCATGAAATCAACATTGTTTCCCCCCAACTCCCCCCCCCCCCGCATCAACACATGTAAGAATGACCATCAAAAGATCCCAATCATGCAGTTGTCCATAGACATGGGAATATGCTGAAAGAGACAGTCCACAAGTTAATCAATCCACAGGTGCCATATCATATAGTAGCTAGGATATTATCCATCCCCTCCCTGCCCGATGATTGGTAACAGAGGTAAGGTGCATTGGAATCTGCAAACAAGCAAACAGGGGGGCCCAGGGAGGAGGGAAGCTGACAAGGGCAGCCAGGTCTAGTAAATAGTTAGGGCGGTAAAGAGAAGGGTAGAGCGAAGGGAGGGAAGGAGAGGGAGTGGAGGGGAAGGAAGGGAAGAAGTGGGAGAGAGAAGGGGAAAGGGAGATGGGGAAGGAAGGGTGGGGGAGAAGGGAAGGGTAGGGGATAAGGGAAGGGAGGGGGAGGAGGGAAGGGAGGGAGGGGAAGGGGGGAGCAGAAAAGGGGAAAGGGGGTAAGGGGAGGAAGAAGGAGGGGGGGAGAAGGGGAAAATGGAGGGAAAGGGAAGGAAAGGGGAAAAGGGGGGTGGGGGAGAAAAAAAGAAGAAAAAAAAAAAAGGGGGGGAGGGAAGAGGGGAGGGGAAGGGAGGAGAAGGAGGAGGAGGGGGGGAGGGAAAGGGAGGAGGAGGAAGAGGAGGAAGGGAGGGGGAGGAGGGAGTGGGGGGGAGGGAGGGGGGGGGAGGAGGAAGGGGGGGGGGGAGACCTAGGGGGGGGAAGCAACAGAGGAGAGAAAACCACCAGGGCCTAAAGTCAGTTTTGATAATTAAAGATTAACTGGCACACATGGGTATGTATAACTGAAAGTTCTCAAGATTCTTAACTGGCAATTGTGAGCATAAAACAGTAAACAAAGAACAAAGTAACTGTCCATTAGTACATTACCACTCCACAAGCGGCAGCAAGGTGCTTCCAACAGTCTTAGTACAGGCATAGACCTGGTCGGTAAACAAAAGACCAGATCTCAAGAATCCATGACTTGTTGCAAGAGAGAGGTGAGCTTCTCCAATCTTGGAGAAAGGGATCATCTGACAGGGTCTTGCCTGCCCGGGTTCCAGGCCTGAGCCGCCACTCTCAGTGGAGGGCCCACCCTTTGTGGTCGAGGTGGGTCAGCGTCTGCATTTCCAGCGGGTAGGTTCCAGACCCTCAGCAGGTCCTGAGCCTGTCTTGGAGTGAGAGCTGTATGCTGGGTACCATCTTTAGTAATGATTAACTTGGTGGGGAACCCCCATCTATAGCAGACTTGATTCAGTCGGAGGACTCTTGGGACTTCGTTGAAAGTTTTCCTTTGTTGGAGTGTGAAGGATGATAGATCTGGAAACAATGCAACATCCTTAAACTGCTCTGGAAGCTGGGGTTGCCTCAAGGTAGCTCTTAGTAGTTTGTCTTTATATGTGAAGTAGTGCAGTCTAGCTATAGTGTCCCTGGGTTTGTCCATGGGTAGGTTCTGCGGCCTAGCTGCTCTGTGAATTCTATCGATCTTCATGTCAGCTTCCTCTGAGGGACCCAAAATAGCTCTGAATAATGCTTGGGCATATTTCTCCAGCTCCTGGGGGCCAACCGATTCAGGGATGCCCCTAATTCTGACATTGTTTCGTCGAGAACGGTCTTCAAGGTCAGCCAGTTTCGCTTCAAGGGTGGATACCTGATCAGCAAGGTTCTGGGTATAACTGACCCAGTTCGTATGGTCAACTAGCAGGTCCTCCTGCTTGCGTTCGATGATGTCAGTGTGCTCGTTGACTGAGACAATGTCTTTCCTCAGATCGTCAAAAGATCTTTCTAGTTTGTCGAATCTCTTCGCAAAGGATTGACTTTGTTGATCCAGGAGCTGCTTCATAGAGTTCATAGTAATCACCTCTTCTTGGGACCGAAGGGGCGGTGAACATCTGACTCTAGCCCTCCCCTCCGAGAGGGGGGGGGATATTGATCTTTCATCATCCGAGACTTCAGGGTTAGGATCCCTTATAGGATGGAAATGATCTCGAACAGTATGTTTTGAGGATTGAGATCCCTTCTGCTTTTTCTTGGCTTGTTGTGACATGTTGGTGTAAGCAGCGTGGCTGTGAGAGAGAGCGTCTTCAAAAGGAGAACAGGCCCAGAGTCACACCAGAATATATTTGGCAACTGCAGCTATTTAGCACTGGTAGGGAGGGGTGCCACAGGGTTTTAGCACTGCATGATGATTTTAATGAGGACAAATAATTAAATTAAGTCTCTTGCGTATCTTAAGGGTGGCGGTGGGGTATTCAGGTCATACAGGGTTATGGTAGAGAAGTATGGGAATTTGAAGTTTGTAGAGAAGCTTGACAGTGCAAGTAGTCACTCATGCAACCAGGTGGACACTTGAATTCTTATTAGATTTTGAGGTGTGCCTCCCTCAGGGGCAGCGCCACCGCTGAGCCCAGGCGGTAAACAAAGGCTATTGATATGGAGCGACTGGTGGTGTACCTCCGTGGAGGCTGACCCTAGTTAACCCAGGAAGTCCTTTAGCTTCTGTAACTGTTGGGAGTGTGCTTCTCCTCAGGGGTGATGCCACCACTGGGCGCAGCCGGAAAAAGGGGCGAGGATATGACCTGCTCTACCGACAGGAGCAGGAAATGGGGAGGAGAGACACTATGGCTTACTGTCCCAAGTTATGATTTCCTGGCGTATAAGGTCTTGAGAGTAAGGTCACTGAAGCTTGTAGTGCCTGTAATTAAATTGTACCTACAGCTGCATTGCTATAAAGACCCCACACTTTTAGTAACTGCAGATTGAAAGTCCCCAAATAAAAAAGTTCAATTGTCTCAGGGGAATCAACAGGTTCCGCAAAAATGATAAGCAGCTGTGTGTAAGGTATGCTCCTTTAGTGAAGGGGTGATCTTGCATACACTGGGAGCCCAGCCCACAAGCAGTAATCAATTGCAGTGAGACTTATGATGCAGTAAGACTTGGGGTCAGGCTGGTGGAAGCTGGGGAGAAGAGAATCTATCATGTAATGAACTGCAGATTGTAGGTCCTCTAGTAGGAGAGTGTGAGGGGCCTGAGGCGTGCCAGCAAAGGAGCAATAACTTAGGTGCTAGAGGAGTTGAGCACAGGGAGCTTACTGTTAATGGTTGCAGCTAAGCTTATACTGGGGTTCCAGGTCACAGAAGCTGTGCAGTGTGTTAGGTGCTGTAAGGGTTAGACAGGTTAGACCAGCGTGCTGTCTATTACTTGTTGCCTTGGGGATTTGGAGCCTCCTGTCAGTTTGCCTGCTTTTGTAAATCAGGCTGCCACGTGTGTGTGTGTTCCGGAGCGGAGCCCCGACCCTCCGGAACACAGTGAGCTGTGAGTAGCTGTAGCTCTTGCCCTCCCTTATTTCTAGACTGCTGTGACTGACCTGGTACATGGCTACTGCGCAAGAGGCCCTCCGCTAGGACTGCAGGCTCTGGGTCGCACTTCTCCACTTATCCGCCAGCCAAGCAGTCTCCTTCTTCCCGGCAGCCACTTGATTACGTCACTCCGAAATGGCGAACTTTTGCGCCTCTTCTCCACTGAGCCTCTCACTTGTGTAAGTCCTGCAGGTACCCGGTTAGGTACCTCCAATCCTGTTGGGGATCCGGGGTGAGGTCTTGAGGCTGTCTATGCCCCTTAAGCACCGGGTGCACTAATGCGGTAAGGGGCCACCTTAGTCTGTGTGAAGTCCGCTCCAATAAAGACCTCTAGCATAGGAAGTAGGCAGAATGTCCCTCAATTAGTGCTAGGAAAGGTCCACCCAGAAATCCGCAGCTTAGGTGCTTTAGGAAGATGCACTAAATGCCGGGGAAAGGAGAAAAAAACAGCTTTTAAACTTAGTTATACTGTAGGTGAGCAGGAGCTCAGTAAATTCAGGTCTGCTCGGATCTCAGGCTAGCTCCGCCCCTTTTCTCCTTTCTTTTGTGAATATAATGGTAGATTGCAGACTACCACATAATATATAATTTTTTTGGAGTTCTAGTCTATATATTTGTACACGTATAGGAACAGTCAAATATTAAAGTCTTTTAATTCTCGCTATTGTCATAGAACGGATATTGAATAATAATAATAATTATAATAAAAATCTTTGAATTGGGGATTGTTAAAGATTCAAATAGAAACTTATTTGGATATTTCTGCCCATATTCTGCCCATAGCTATTAGCGCCATCTTAAATTATTTATAGACTATGTTTAATAATGTCTGTTTTCCTTTTTTCCCCTATGTGGGAGAATTTATGCAGCTTGACGGTTAGGACCCGGGGTACAGGCTGGTCCTGTCGGTAGTAGTGCTGAGTGCTCAGGTAGTAGTGGGTTCACGAGGCAGGAAAAGATTGTGTTAGTCCTTCTATAGCCTTCAGTCATAGATGTCTAGGCAGGGGAGGGTTCCGGCTGCGTCCCTCCATTTGACATCTGATTTCATCAGAACCTAGAGTTCTTCCTTCTTGTGGGAGGGGGCTGGCAGTCATAGTTCCCCCATTGCCATGGGTTGAGTGGTTTGGCCTTCAATTTTTAGGCCCTGGGATGGTCCTATGGGACTTGATCTAACAGCTTGTATGGTTTGTCCAGCATGTGGAAGATTTTGTATTTTGAAACCTATTGCTGTTTGGGCACCTTTAAGGGGGTGTGTGTCAGCTGTTTCTAGTGTATCTAGATATGGCTCTTACTCTAGGCTGCATAAGGTCTGTCTTCCATTGTATCTGGGTGGGTAAGATCTCCTTTTGGGGATCTGTGTTCCGGACATTGGTTAGTCCTTGTGGGGACTTGTTATTTAGCTCACGATTTTCCAGAGCCGGGAAGGTGTGGCACCTTTTCTCTCTCTTGCGTCCTCTGCCTATGTGGAGGTAATGGGGAGACTAGCCCTGCTAGTAGGGTTTTGGGAACTTGAGGTATCCCTTTGGTTGTCCTGTGGCCTTGTGCAGTCTCTTTGTTTGACCTCTGCCTTGCTCCTTGGAGAGTTGGACATATCTAGGGGTGGATCCTTCATTTGATAGGAGCTTTCGAGTTATCTGCGCTGTCTGTTTTTTTCTGGATATGCTCCATTCCTCTTGTTTGGCCTTTTGGCCAGTCGGGGTGTTTAGTTCCAGTGTATAGTTGCCTGAACTATTAGGTACCCGGACCTGTTTCTCTTCCCGAGTCTTTCTCTTTCTGGGGCTTTGCTCCTGTCACAGTTTTGTGTTGTTTGGATCTCAGGGCTGATCGGGATGTTCGGGAGGTGGAGTCCTTACTAGGAGCTTCTCCTGGTCGGGAAGTGGACTTGGTTCCACCTAGAATCTTGCTAGTTGCATTTCAGACTGAAGGGCCTTGTATTGATAGATCCTTGAGTCTATGGCCTTGTCTGTTTTTCCAGGTTCGACTTGTACTCTGGGGGGATGGCTGTACCATCTTGCGCTCGTTCCTATGCCAGTTTCGGGATTCTTTTGTTTCCCTATTTTGGATTCCTGTGGCTGGATTGATCCAGCTGATTGTGAATCTGCAGGCCAGGACATCAGAGCAGTCTAAGGGTCGCAGTCTCCTCTGGAGGCTGCACTGTGTCTATCCTGATAGCTCAGTCTCCTAGGAGATGGTGTTTCCTTTCTCCTTGTTCCTTTGACAGGAGAGGGGGATACTCTCCTCTCGGGGGGGCCTTGGGGAGGCTTTGTGTTCGCCTCTTTAGGGACCTGTGAGTAGGTCCAGTGGCTTAGATTGCCTGGAGCGGGCCCTCTGTTGAGGGGCTGTTTTGTGCGGTCTGTTTTATTGAGGACCGCTTCTTTCCTTGCAAGCTCCCTTTGTGTTGTCCTTTTGTGAACTCTGTGTTTTCAAACCCTGGGTTTTCGCCTGGGTCTAATACATGCCTTTCGTGGTCGAATACTTTGGTGTTCTAGGGACTGATGCTAGGAGAACTTTGTTTCTTTTATTTTCATCCATGCTTTTAGGATGATGGGGAGATGGCCTTTCTGTCTCTGTACCCGGTGGTATCCCGGGTTTCGCTTGGTATCGGCATGGCCTCCTTCTTGTTTGGGTCCGTTTGGGCCTCTGTGAGCTGGGCTCACTCTTGTAGGTGTTCTTTTTTGTATTAAGGGACTTTTTGGTTTCCTCGGTCCTCCTTTGCCTTGTCTCTTTGAGGATTTTGGCTGGTTTCCCCTTCATTTGTGGGGGGTGATTGGTGGGGGACCGTCTGTGGGCGACGGTATCTCTTGGTGGACTGTTGGCTCAGTTGAGTCCGTTTTGCTGTCTCTTGTTTGGCTCTGGACTAGCTGTGAGTCAGTGTCATTGGGGCTTTTCCTTTAAAACCCTTTTTCTTGGCTTCATTTGAAGAGGGATGTTTTGTGGGATTGAGGCTCCGGTCTGGTTCCCTCAGTAGGGGCCACCTTTTGTACCCTCCCATCTTGGCATTCAGTGTCCTCTATAGCTTGGGTATTGGTTTCACAAAAGTAATGAATGCAGTTGTGGACTCTTTCCATTTAAGAAGAAAAACATAAATTATGCTTACCTGATAATTTCCTTTTCTTCTGATGGAAAGAGTCCACAGCTCCCCACCCGTCATTTTCTGTGGGGCGTCTTTATATTCTTCTGGCAACTTTTCACCCTGATATTTATTCTACTGTTCCTTGTTCCTCGGCAGAATGACTGGGGGATGAGGGGAGTGGGAGGAGTATTTAAGCCTTTGGCTGGGTTGGCTTTGCCTCTTCCTGGTGACCAGGTTCTTATTTCCCAAAAGTAATGAATGCAGCTGTGGACTCTTTCCATCAGAAGAAAAGGAAATTATCAGGTAAGCATTATTTATGGGGTTTTTTTTGTTTTATTTTGGTACACTTAACCTGCTGCTATCCTGGAGGTACATTTTGCACAGGTTTGGTAAAAATGCATTCACATAAGGGGTTAACAATGATAACTTATTACTGACACACACAGATATACACAACTTTATACACACATACAGACACATACACCCACATGGGTAATAGTAAATATATTGATTGACTAGAATTACGGTGTAAAATTAGAGGGTTAAGTCTTTAAGATACAAAAGTTGTACATGTGTAATATCACTAAGACACTAACGGCTAGATTTAGAGTTCTGCGGCCAAAGGGGTGCGTTAGCTACGCTGGCTTTTTTTCTCCCTCACCTTTTAAATACCGCTGGTATTTAGAGTTCACAGAAGGGCTGCGTTAGGCTCCAAAAAAGGGAGCGTATAGCATATTTACCGCAACTGCAACTCTCGATACCAGCGTTGCTTACGGATGCGGCCAGCTTCAAAAACGTGTTCGTGCACGATTTCCCCATAGGAAACAATGGGGCTGTTTGAGCTGAAAAAAAAACTAACACCTGCAAAAAAGCAGCGTTCAGCTCCTAACGCAGCTACATTGTTTCCTATGGGGAAACACTTCCTAAGTCTGCACCTAACACCCTAACATGTACCCCGAGTCTAAACACCCCTAACCTTACACTTATTAACCTCTAATCTGCCGACCCCCCTATCGCTGACCCCTGCATATTATTATTAACCCCTAATCTGCCGCTCCGTACACCGCCGCAACCTATGTTATCCCTATGTAACCCTAATCTGCTGCCCCTAACACCGCCGACCCCTATGTTATATTTATTAACCCCTAATCTGCCGCCCCCAACGTCGCCTCCACCTACCTACAATTATGAACCCCTAATCTGCCGACCGGATCTCACCGCTACTATAATAAATGTATTAACCCCTAATCCGCCTCACTCCCGCCTCAATAACCCTATAATAAATAGTATTAACCCCTAATCTGCTCTCCCTAACATCGCCGACACCTAACTTCAAGTATTAACCCCTAATCTGCCGACCGGAGCTCGCCGCTACTCTAATAAATGTATTAACCCCTAAAGCTAAGTCTAAACCTAACACTAACACCCCCCTAAGTTAAATATAATTTAAATCTAACGAAATAAATTAACTCTTATTAAATAAATTATTCCTATTTAAAGCTAAATACTTACCTGTAAAATAAACCCTAATATAGCTACAATATAAATAATAATTATATTGTAGCTATTTTAGGATTAATATTTATTTTACAGGCAACTTTGTATTTATTTTAACCAGGTACAATAGCTATTAAATAGTTATTAACTATTTAATAGCTAAAATAGTTAAAATAATTACAAAATTACCTGTAAAATAAATCCTAACCTAAGTTACAATTAAACCTAACACTACACTATCAATAAATTAATTAAATACAATACCTACAAAAACTACAATTAAATAAACTAACTAAAGTACAAAAAATAAAAAAGAACTAAGTTACAAAAAATAAAAAAATATTTACAAACATTAGAAAAATATTACAACAATTTTAAACTAATTACACTTACTCTAAGCCCCCTAATAAAATAACAAAGACCCCCAAAATAAAAAAATGCTCTACCCTATTCTAAATTAAAAAAGTTCAAAGCTCTTTTACCTTACCAGCCCTGAAAAGGGCCATTTGCGGGGCATGCCCCAAATAATTCAGCTCTTTTGCCTGTAAAAAAAAAAACATCCAATACCCCCCCCAACATTACAACCCACCACCCACATACCACTAATCTAACCCAAACACCCCTTAAATAAACCTAACACTAAGCCCCTGAAGATCTTCCTACCTTATCTTCACCATGCCAGGTTCACCGATCCGTCCTCCGAAGTCTTGATCCAAGCCTCCAAAATCTTCATCCAAGCCCAAGCGGGGGCTGGCGATCCATAATCCGTCTGAAGTCTTCTATCAAGCGGCGGCTGAAGAGGTCCAGAAGAGGCTCCAAAGTCTTCATCCTATCCAGGAAGAAGAGGAGATCCGGACCGGCAACCATCTTGATCCAAGCGGCATCTTCTATCTTCATCCAATGACGAACGGCTCCATCTTGAAGACCTCCAGCGCGGATCCATCTTCTTCTTCCGACGTCCAACTGAAGAATGAAGGTTCCTTTAAGGGACGTCATCCAAGATGGCATCCCTCGAATTCCGATTGGCTGATAGGATTCTATCAGCCAATCGGAATTAAGGTAGGAAAATTCTGATTGGCTGATGGAATCAGCCAATCAGATTCAAGTTCAATCCGATTGGCTGATCCGATCAGCCAATCAGATTGAGCTCGCATTCTATTGGCTGATCGGAAAAGCCAATAGAATGCGAGCTCAATCTGATTGGCTGATCGGATCAGCCAATCGGATTGAACTTGAATCTGATTGGCTGATTCCATCAGCCAATCAGAATTTTCCTACCTTAATTCCGATTGGCTGATAGAATCCTATCAGCCAATCGGAATTCGAGGGACGCCATCTTGGATGACGTCCCTTAAAGGAACCTTCATTCTTCAGTTGGACGTCAGAAGAAGAAGATGGATCCGCGCTGGAGGTCTTCAAGATGGAGCCGTTCGTCATTGGATGAAGATAGAAGATGCCGCTTGGATCAAGATGGTTGCCGGTCCGGATCTCCTCTTCTTCCCGGATAGGATGAAGACTTTGGAGCCTCTTCTGGACCTCTTCAGCCGCCGCTTGATAGAAGACTTCAGACGGATTATGGATCGCCAGCCCCCGCTTGGGCTTGGATGAAGATTTCGGAGGCTTGGATCAAGACTTCGGAGGACGGATCGGTGAACCTGGCATGGTGAAGATAAGGTAGGAAGATCTTCAGGGGCTTAGTGTTAGGTTTATTTAAGGGGGGTTTGGGTTAGATTAGGGGTATGTGGGTGGTGGGTTGTAATGTTGGGGGGGGGTATTGTATGTTTTTTTTTACAGGCAAAAGAGCTGAATTATTTGGGGCATGCCCCGCAAATGGCCCTTTTCAGGGCTGGTAAGGTAAAAGAGCTTTGAACTTTTTAAATTTAGAATAGGGTAGGGCATTTTTTTATTTTGGGGGTCTTTGTTATTTTATTAGGGGGCTTAGAGTAGGTGTAATTAGTTTAAAATTGTTGTAATATTTTTCTAATGTTTGTAAATATTTTTTTATTTTTTGTAACCTAGTTATTTTTTATTTTTTGTACTTTAGTTAGTTTATTTAATTGTATTTATTTGTAGGTATTGTATTTAATTAATTTATTGATAGTGTAGTGTTAGGTTTAATTGTAGATAATTGTAGGTATTTTATTTAATTAATTTATTGATAGTGTAGTGTTAGGTTTAATTGTAACTTAGGTAAGGATTTATTTTACAGGTAATTTTGTAATTATTTTAACTAGGTAACTATTAAATAGTTATTAACTATTTAATAGCTATTGTACCTGGTTAAAATAAATACAAAGTTGCCTGTAAAATAAATATTAATCCTAAAATAGCTACAATATAATTATTATTTATATTGTAGCTATATTAGGGTTTATTTTACAGGTAAGTATTTAGCTTTAAATAGGATTAATTAATTTAATAAGAGTTAATTTATTTCGTTAGATTTAAATTATATTTAACTTAGGGGGGTGTTAGTGTTAGGGTTAGACTTAGCTTTAGGGGTTAAAAAATTTATTAGAGTAGCGGTGAGCTCCGGTCGGCAGATTAGGGGTTAATACTTGAAGTTAGGTGTCGGCGATGTTAGGGAGAGCAGATTAGGGGTTAATACTATTTATTATAGGGTTATTGAGGCGGGAGTGAGGCGGATTAGGGGTTAATAAATTTATTATAGTAGCGGTGCGGTCCGGTCGGCAGATTAGGGGTTAATAATTGTAGGTAGGTAGCGGCGACATTGGGGGCGGCATATTAGGGGTTAATAAATATAATATAGGTGTCGGCGGTGTTAGGGGCAGCAGATTAGGGGTTCATAGGGATAACGTAGGTTGCGGCGGTGTACGGAGCGGCAGATTAGGGGTTAAAAAATTTTAATAGAGTGGCGGCGATGTGGGGGGACCTCGGTTTAGGGGTACATAGGTAGTTTATGGGTGTTAGTGTACTTTAGAGCACAGTAGTTAAGAGCTTTATAAACCGGCGTTAACCCAGAAAGCTCTTAACTACTGACTTTTTTCTGCGGCTGGAGTTTTCTCGTTAGATTTCTAACGCTCACTTCAGCCAAGACTCTAAATACCGGCATTAGAAAGATCCCATTGAAAAGATAGGATACGCAAATAGCGTAGGGGGATCTGCGGTATAGAAAAGTCGCGGCTGGAAAGTGAGCGTTAGACCCTTTCCTGACTGACTCCAAATACCAGCGGGCGGTAAAAACCAGCGTTAGGAGCCTCTAAGGCTGGTTTTCACGGCTACCGCCAAACTCTAAATCTAGCCGTAAATATGATACTGCTATTTTGTTAGAAGCAATTCCTGAAGCTTTTGGAATTAGCGTTATGGCAGTGGAAGGGTCAACATGTCAAGATTAC
This sequence comes from Bombina bombina, assembly GCF_027579735.1. Lineage (NCBI taxonomy): Eukaryota > Metazoa > Chordata > Amphibia > Anura > Bombinatoridae > Bombina > Bombina bombina. The sequence continues at coordinate 156,066,633 of NC_069503.1, forward strand.
AGAGTTGATAGGTTGGGTTAGATAACAGATTGATGTGCCTCTCTGAGGAGATACAAGATTCCTAATCTGTTTAACCAAATGAGTCCGTTTTCATTGCGGTTTTATTTAGCATGACAGAGTAAATTTTCCTGGTAGACAGCTTCGTAGTGTTTATTTTTATTTTTTTTATGTTAGGTTTTATTATTTTTAGTAATGTTAGGTTTTTTTAATTTTTGTATTTTTTTAAACATGTAATGTTAGGTTTTTTTTTTTAGTTGAAGCTTAGGTTTTATTTTTGTTTCACAGTTACATTTTTATTTATTTTAAGGTAGTTAGTATATTATAACTTTAATTTAGGTGTAGTTTAATTATGTTAAAGTTAGTGGGTGTTAGATTTATGGGTTAATAGTTTAATTTCTGTAGTTGCAATGTGGGGGGACAGAAGTTTAGAGGTTAATAAGTTTATTTAGTGTTGGCAATGTGGGTGGCAGTTTAGGGGTTAATAGGTTTATTTAGTGTTGACGATGTGGGTGGTGGTTTAGGGGTCAATAGGTTTATTTAGTGTTGGCAATGTGGGGGATGGCAGTATAAAGGTTATTAGGTTTATTTATTAGTTGTGATGCAGCCGAATTAGGGGTTACTAGTGTAGTTTATGGGTGTTACTGTACTTTGTTAAATATTTTTGATCTGTTTTGTGAACGTTTTTGATTCACAAAAATCACATAACTACAAGTCTTTGAATGCGAGCTGTATCATTGCGGTATAGGCCATAACGCTCTCGGTTAAGCCATAACTTGTGACTTGTAATATCAAGTAGCTGACCATTCCGCACGCAAAGGACATTTTTCAAGCGGTAAAGCCATACTGCACAACTTGTAATCCGGGCCTTTATTTGGAATTTGGGAGAAATGTCAGTAGTTTATAGAATAAAACACAAATGTTCATTTAACTCAAACATATACCTATAAATAGTAACACCAGAGAAACTGATTGTTTTGCAGAGGTCTCTTAATTTGTTTCCAGAGCTGTATGTAACTAATTGGCTTTATCAGATAACTGAAAAACAGCAGATTTTAATACTAACTTTATGACAGTGACTAACCTTGTTGTCTGCAAACTCGAGCCTTGATTGGATCCTCCAAATAAGCCAAATGATTGGTGGCTATTGAAAAAAAATTATAGTCAAATTATGTTAAATTGTTCTAAAACTTTAAGACTTGGCTGATATATTAGTCTATAGCAGTAATTTTCAACCACTGTGCCGCGGCACACTAGTGTGCCGTGAGAGATCATCAGGTGTGCTGCCGTGACTTGGTCCCTTTTTGCTTAAGTGCACTCTTGAAGCGGAACAGAAGCCAGTAGCTGCTGCTACCTTACGCACTCATCCAGACACGCAGGGACTCTCTCAACTCCCACACAGTTCTCCAGAGGGTCGGGGCTTCGCTCCAGAGATTTCACTCGCCTCAGCTGCATTACAAAAGTTCCTATCAAGGAGCGTTTGGGTGGCGGCGCATGTATTTAAAGGCATTTGCTATCTGCTATGATAGCCACGAGCACTACTGAGAGATCTAATAAAAAGATATACGACACGCCGGAGGGTAAAGCAAACAACTGCAGTCCTTTTTTCTTCTACCCCTCCATTGCGGAGGCCTGTTAGTGCCGGGGGTCGACAGCTCACATATCACTGCGGCCTACTATGAGGCCTAGGAGCCTACATTTACTTGTTCCCAAGCTTCCGAATGGGGTAACTTGCCAGGAGGCACGTGTTACTTATCGGAGTCCGGATTGATAGTCGCCTTGAAGAATAAAGGAGAGTGAGCCAAAGTGGCGGTAATGGCGTCCATTTTCTTTCTGTGTCTGCGGAGGTCTTTTGATCAATTGCGGCCTACACACTCTGACAGTCGCAGTTTTACAGATCCACTTACCTCCCCTTCCTGGATTCTCAAGCTCAGGGAGAAATGCCCTGGACATTAATTATATTGTTCCAGCATAGAGAAGAAGACATCTGCTTTAACTGTGTGAGACCTCTGTTTACCATCATATGCATTTTATGCCATTTGCCCTCTTGGCTTAACTTTTGTAAGTTTTCAGTTTAATCTCATCATTGCCTGATTGCCAAGCCCTGATGCTCTTTTGTGGGCCCCATATTTATGCTTATCCTACACTGATTGTGAAACTCTTATACTGGTGCCCCAAAGGCTTAAGGGCTTTAACAATAGGATTACTTGGGCCACAGTAGTTTATGCTTTTGGGCTCAATACTTGTGCACTGCTCACTGCCCTAACAAGCGGAACTTTTACTTGCATGGAACTACTGCATATCACCTAAGAATTTATTTTTATCACTGGTACCCCCATAACAGCCTCAATACATGCAACTTTTAATTTTATTGACCCACTGTTTATTGCTTACTCTGTATTTTGGGTATATCCATTACCCAATTTGCCCATATATAAATAAGAGCACACTTTTTATTGGGACTTTTTGAAGTGTTACCTTATCAAATTGTTGGATACGTAGATTGTTTGTAAAACCTACCCCATGACTTCCCCGCTTCTGCCCAGCTTGTTTGAGTGGGTCACTTCCCATTCTCCTTTCCCTTCCTCTTACTCCCTGAGGTGGGGGACAGGTCCTAGGCTTTTAAGGGGAACCCTTCTTCCAACAGACTCACTGAATATTGTTTTTTAACCTGTGTCTTGTGAACAATCATATCCCAGTGTAGATTGTATGTTAAACCTTTTCCTCACCTCCCGCTCCTGCTTAGCTTGTCTGGGTAGGTCATTTCCCATCTCCTTTTCCTCTTCCATCGGGTCGTCTCCTCTGTCTATTTCCCTGAGGTGAGGACTTGGTCCTAGGAACCTTTGATTCCTAACTGTTACTTGACTCCTAAATATAGTGACTGGCAGAGTAATTAAATACCCTTCCATATCAGTGGGTGGCAGTAGGTAGTGCAATTACTTTGAAAAATTAATGATGCATGTGAGAGGTGACAGTGACAAGACCTACAACAGCGATGGATAAATACTTGAAAAGGAAAAATGCCGACACTGAGCTGGACCCTGTGAGTGGTGAACAAAAAATAAGCAAAACCGGTGAGCTCAAAGCAATACAACAAAAGTTATCTTTCGTTTGGATTTATTTTCACTGGGGATCCGACTGCACCAACTCTGTTATGCTTGTTTTGTGGGGAAAAGTTATCTAGCCATGCCATGGTCCCAAGCAAGTTTAAACGCCATCTCTAAACAAAACACCCGTCACTTCAAAACAAGAACACAGACTATTTTGTTTGCCTGCGTAAACACAATGAGAAGCAGGCAATTTTAATGAATAAAAATACAAAAGTGTCTGAGAGAGCTCTCAAAGCTAGCTACTTAGTAACTGAACTCGTAGCCAAATCAAAAAAGCCACACACTATAGCAGAGACATTAATACTACCTGCCTGCAAAGCCATTGTGGTCAAGATGCTTAGCCCTGACGCGGTTAAAGAAGTAGCCAAAGTTCCACTTTCAGATAACACAATTGCTCGACGTATTGATGACATGTCTGCTGACATCTAAAGTGTTGTTTTGGAAAAGATACGCATCAGTGGGAAATTTGCACTGCAACTTGATGAGTCTACAGACATTAGTGGACATGCTCATCATGTTGCCATCAGAGAATACTTCCTATTTTGCAAGGCATTACTAGAAAAAACAACAGGAGAGGAAATTTTTTGGGTCACATCAGATTATCTTGAACAAGGTGGACTTAATTGGGAAAACTGCAGGAGTGTCTGCACTGATGGAGCAGCAGCTATGGTCGGGCGCACAAAAGACTTAGCAGAGTGAAAGAGAAACACCAGATGTTATTGTCACGCACTGTTTTTTGCACCGCGAGGCGCTTGTTGCCAAGACTTTACCAGCAGACCTAGCTTCTGTGTTGGATGATGTTGTGCGCATGGTAAACTTTGTAAAGTCAAGGCCTCTGAAAAGCCGCATATTTGCATCATTTTGTGAATAAATGGATGCAGAACATAAAGCCTTATTGCTCCATATGGAGGTCCGATGGTTGTCGCGCAGCAAAGTGCTGGCCCATGTTTATGAGCAGCGGGAGGAACTAAAAGTGTTTTTGACTGATGAGAGATGCGATGACGCACAGCAGCTTGCAATTGATGAGTGGTGTGGAAGGCTGGCATACTTGGCAGATATGTTTCAGCATCTTAATGAACTGAAATAAATAAATACATATATATATATATGCTGTATTAGGCTACAATGTGTGATTTTGTAAAATTTTGGGATGGTGATGTGCCGCAGGATTTTGTAATATAAAAAAAATGTGCCGTGACAAAAAAAAGGTTGAAAATCACTGGTCTATAGCAACACAACAGAGATGTCTTGAAACTATACGGTGTTTACTATCCCTTTAAGTGAAATTATATAGTCATATGCTATATATATATTGGTAGCAGCTGAGCTAATATATAAATGGGCTAACGATTTACCGCAATACAAATCTACACATAGATGTAGCAACCTGAATAATGTTTGACACTCCCTTATGTTTGATCTCAAGTTTTTGTGTTATGTTCTTAGTGAGTTTCAAAACTGAAAGTTTATAATCAATAGCTGCAGAGCTACAAGTCAATATTGACTTATGTTATACTGTTATTGCTTCACATTTGTACTGTTACAAGGAGATCATTATATAATAAATTGAAAGAATGCATAACACAGTAGCTTTATATACTGTAAACAGAATTATTCTAGTAGATACAACTTCTCTGTTTAACAGCTACAGACTGTTAAACACTGGATAATACTATAGAGTATGAGGATATGTTACTGGCACTACGAGATAAGGAAGGAAAAGGAAACCCTGGACAGAGGGTACTGGTGCTGCCCCTTTAAATATAACTAGAGAATTTAAGAAAGAGAGAGAGAGAATAAGGAACTATGATAGCACTCATTCCTACCTTATTGTAACAACATAAAAGAAACATTTTTAATAGGAAATAATGTAGTTAAAATCAGAGAGGACTCTGTCCTCCACACATTGAACCCGCTCCCTGTAAAATACCGTGAGTCACTCCCCTGTTTCCTGGCCGATATCTGGAACCGTTGGCTTCAGGTGACAGGAGTGACTATACGGATTAAAGTGTAAACAGTATATAACAAACGTGTTTCAGCCGCTACTCGACCTTTCTCAATGTTAACAGTTACAATTTCTAAGTGAAAAGCAAGCCAAAACTACTCCATGGGCTGCCTTATAACCGCCCATGGATAATGAGTTAGCCAATCATGTGTGGTCAAACCTATACTCCCCTTACACGTACATGATAACCGGTGGGTAGGTCTCGCTTAATACTGATAGATAGCTAGACCAATAGGCTAATGTGATGTATGCACAACGTCACTGTGACAATGAATAATAAAGACAGAAACAGGAGACAGTTATGACAGATTTTCGATTATGGAGTTAGCTGGTACATTTCTTATATGGTTCAATATATAATTCCTTAAACAAGGACTAAAGTAATAAAATTACTTTATACTTTTGTATATATCTGTGATTCTATATGTGTACATCCTCAGCATTATCCTATCCTTTAAGGATTATTCTCTAATGATTGAACACATTAAAACCACTATTGGGATGGTCCTATAGGAAATACACGGGTGTCAGTGCAGATTGACATATTGTGCTACCTTAAAAAATGTATGTTTAGGTTGGACTGAAAAGAAGGGAGAAGCACGCATTATTACACTGTGTTTGAAAGTATCTGTATTTGTGTCACCTTGCGCGTTTCCCACGCTATCCAGAGTTAAACTGTACATTGCAGTACAAATCCACCTGTCAAACCGTGCCGTGTCTCTTGGTCATAGCAAACAGGGTGTATCTGCCTTTATTGCTATATTATAGACCATGAGCAAACAGTAGGCTTATCTCACTGATGTCAGACATGCACATCAGATCGACTACATCCCTTATCATTATGAGATCATTTAATGAATCAAAATAATGAGGCAGAAATTGTTATTATCGCCCAACATTAAATGCAAGGCAAGCATCGATGCCACTGGCAATAAGTAACGAGTAATTCTCGTCATCATATCCTAGGCTATAATTGGATTCTTATGTCTTTAGTTATATTTATTAAACATTTATGATTCATAATAGAATCTATAGTAAATGCCCTTATTAATATTACTTTTAAATAAGATGGTGTGATAGGACCAATTATACCATTGTCCAATGGGTTAGGACAGCTGACTCAGTGTATATAACATGGATAGATGCCTCTCTTTTGATTATGAATATAGTGCGCAATCCTATGCAGGGTAAAGGTAGTAACGTATGTCAATGTGTTGGATATAGTATTTCCTTTATAGACCAATACTGTTAGTTATATTATCTATACATGAAGGAATACATTTAAACAATATACAGTATGTATCACTATTTCCCCTCTTAAAAGGTAAACCTTAATTTCCTAAGTTTCCTATTTAGAATTGGGGAATATTATATTTTAATGGCCTTCATATTATAGAACAGGGATTTATAAATATACCCAATAATTGTTCTTTTCGTTCATTCCATGCGGTATGACTGTGTTGAGATTGAAAACCCATTTTGTTTCCATTTTTAAAAGTCTCTGTTCAGTTTCTCCTCCCCTAATTCCCGGTCTCAACCTTTCTAATCCCCAACATCTGAATACTTTGGTGTTTACATTGTGAGATTGAAGAAAATGTTTTGCAACACTGGTAATTTTTTTTACCATTTTCTGTATCCTTTTGGGCTGTTCTAATATTGCTAAGATGTTCAGTCATACATGTGCCCAGACACCTAGTGGTCATTCCTACATAGTAAAAATTACAGCTGCAGGATATGCAGTAGATCACATTAGTACTTTTACAATTTATATGATCTTTGATTTTCCAGACTTTGTTGAATCTGTCAATTATCGTCTGTTTTTTAGTCATATATTGGAAGACCTTGCAGTTGCTGCATGCAATAGAGCCCTTATATATCGGAGATTTATTCACATTTCTATCAAAATGGCTTCTAGTCATTGAGTCACTGATATTGGTTGCTCGTCTGAATGTGAATAATGGTTTGTCTGGAATTAAGGGTCTTAGTTGATCGTCTGCTCTAAGTACATGCCAATGCTTGTTCAAGATGTTATTAATGTGATCACTTGCTGCTGAGTATGTGGATACAAATCTTAGGGTATAAGTTTGGTTTTTGACCTTAGGGGTGAGTAATTATTTTCTGTCTCTTGTTAGTGCTTTATTATATGCTTTGGCCAGGGACTTTCTGGAGTATCCTCTTTTTAAGATCCTCTCTCTCAGATCTAATGCTGCTATTTTAAAAGTATCAATAGTACTACAATTTCTTCTTAGACGTAAATATTCGCCCACTGGTAGCCCTTTAATTGTAGAGGGGTGGTGATGACTACTTGTGTGGAGTATATTATTCGTAGCCGTGGGTTTTCTGAAGGCGTCTGTCATTAAGTAGTTCTCATTCCTACTAATTGTAAGATCGAGAAACTCTACTTTTTCTTTGCTAATTGTAGATGCCAGGTAAAACCCAAATGGGTTTACATTGAGTATATTAATAAACTCTAGCAGAAGGTTTTCAGGGCCATTCCATACAAAGATTATGTTGTCTATATATCTGGACCAGTGGGATATATAAGTAGTAAAGTGTTAGAGAGACTCGTGAAACACCACAGTTTCTTCCCATCAGCCCAGATATATATTTGCGTATGTGGGGGCACATGAAGTGCCCATTGCAGTACCACATATTTGTAGGTAAAACCTGTCGTCAAAGATGAAATAGTTATGAGTCAAAACAAATTTCAAGAGCTTAATCAGAAAATCCTTTAACTCATTGGACATGTTAGGTTCCTTAGATAAATAATAGGAAATAGCTTTACAGCCCCAGTGAATTTGTATGCTAGTGTAGAGAGACTCCACATCATATGTTACTAGGATAGTCTCTGAATGCATCTCAACTTCTTGCATCTTGTTCAAAATATGCATTGTGTCCCATGTGTAGGAAGGAAGAGACTCCACTATGTGTTTTAATCTGGCATCAACATATTTGCTTGTCTTTTCTGTTAGGGAGCCAATGCCTGACACAATAGGCCTCCCTGGTGGATTTGATAGATTTTTTGTGTACTTTAGGCAGCAAGTACAGTGTGGCTACCCTGGGTTGTTTAACTTCCATGGGCGGTTATAAGGCAGCCCAAGGAGTAGCTTCGGCTTGTTCATTTCACTTAGAAATTGTAGCTGCTAACATTGAGAAAGGCCGAGTAGCGGCCGAAACGCGTTTGTTGTATACTGTTTACACTTTAATCCGTATAGTCACTCCTGTCACCTGAAGCCAACGCTTCTAGATATCAGCAGGAAACAGGGGAGTGACTCACGGTATTTTACGAGGAGCGGGTTCAATGTGTGGAGGACAGAGTCATCTCTGATTTTAACTATTTACTATTAAATAAAAATATTTTATGTTGTCACAATAAGGTAGGAAGGAGTGCTATAATAGTCCCTTATTCTTTCTCTCTTTCTTACATCCTCTAATACTATAGAGTGGAATAAAAATACTTATAACCTCTTGTATGTGGAGGCTTGTCCTTGTAAAGCAATACACAGAAACAGATTTTGAAGGCAGGTAAGAAGGTGAGTCCATTTTCCTAATGGAAATGATTACCTAATAATCCTCTGTTTAGTATCATGAATATCCTAAGCATAGAATATTTACCTTATTTTATTTCCCCAACCTATTGGAATTGGAAGTTTAAAGGACCACTCAATGCTGTAGAATAGAATTACATAATTAACAAGTACATAATAAAAAGACAACGATTTAACACTTACACTGCATTTCAAATAAGCAGTAGTTTTTTTTTCCTGACCAATTAATTTTTTCTCCCTTTTTACGGCCAATCACAGACTAGTATACATATACCCTGTGGGCTTGTGCAAATGCTCAGTAGGATCTTGTTCCCTAGAAAGTGTGAAAATAAAGAGACTGTGCAAAATTTGATAATGGAAGTAAACTGGAAAGTGTCTTAGAGCTGCATTCTTTTTTCTGAATCATAAAAGTTTATTTTGACTTGAGTATCCCTTTAAGGGGGTCATTGCAGCATAAAAATAAAATCCTATATTTTGTAAAAACATTAAAGGGACAGTGTATTCTAATCTAAAATAGATTTTCCATAAATGGGTTTCCAATTACTTGTTATACCAGCCGCAAAGTATTAAATGTATGAATAATTGCTTGTTTAGGGTTCTTTTTGTATATGAAATAGCTGGTTTTATTCTCTGAAACCACAAACCATTAAAATTGGTTCAGCTTACAGGGAAATCAGATCTCTTTGTTTTGTCACTTTCAGTACCCACACGTGCTTTCTTATATCATCTCTGTCTTTATAACAAAGCCCAATACTTAGAGAACACAGTTTATAAATAATGTTTTATTACTTATCTCTCCTAACCCCTGTGAGTATAATTTTTTCTGCTGGCTATGTTTACACAGCTTTTCTATAGTGAACACTTAAGTATATAAACTTTAAGTACCTCCTCACAATCCTACAGGACTCTCCAGAATGGTCCCTATTTTGTTGGACTCATTTCACAAGACTCTCCTCTTGTTTTCAAAGTTTCAAGCGCTCCTTAAACACTCTACTGTTTAGGGATGTTTATAATATACACTAATCTTTCTTACCTTAGATCCTCATCTCCTTTTCTCATCACTTGAACACCCTAAGCATATAATCCTACAAACCCAGCTGTTTGTAGATCACCTTCATGAGAGCTTATTTACAACAGTGGAAACTTTAGGCAGGGCCCTCTATCCATTTGACTCCTATAAATGCTAGCTTTGCATATTATACCTATGTTTATAGCACTGCAGAATCTTTTGGCGCTCTACAAATAACTAATAATAACAGTAATAATAATAATAGGAATGCAACAGGCAAAAGCAGTCATTGAAAATGTCAAAATAAAGGTAAAATAGCTATTTGTAAACAATTTAAATAACTCCATTAGGTAAAATGGATAACTGGGAACAAATGAAATAAAATAACATTTTAGGGTATATTATCCCTTTAAAGGGACAGCCTCTAAAATTGTTATTGTTTAAAAAGATAGATAATGCCTTTACTACCCATTCCCCATCTTTGCACAACCAAAATTATTATATTAATATACTTTATAACATTTAAACCTCTAAATTTCTGCCTGTTTAAAAGCCACTACAGACATCCTCTTATCACATGCTTTTTATTAGCTTTCACAACAGGAGGCTACTAGTTCATGTGGGCCCTATAGATAACATTGTGCTCATGCCCGGTTCCACACAAAACAGCTAAAATGCAAGTCAATAGATAATAAATAAAAAGTCATGTGATCAGGGGGCTGTCATAAGATACCTAGATACAAGGTAATCACAGAGGTAAAAAATATATTAATATAACAGTGTTGGTTATGCAAAACTGGGAAATGGGTAATAAAGGGATTACCTATCTGTTTAAACAATAAAAAAAAAAAATAGTTGACTGTCCCTTTAAGTTTAAAAAAATTTCCTTTCTTTACTATATTCTCCAAGTTTTCCAAAAGGGTTAACACATAGCCGTACCTTCCAACACTTCCCAGAAGCATGTGGGCAGAGCCCTTATAGGAGGGCAGAGTTGTGATTTGCTTTGCACTGTGTTGGAATTGTTATGGGCATTTGTCTTGGTGGGGAGTCTGTGGGAAGGACAGGGGCCTGAGCTCCAACCAGTGACAATCCTGCAATATCCAGGATGGTAGTTGTCATGAGATGCAGGACATATGCAGGACACAGCAATGATGGTACAACTCTATTTTATTGCAGAGCATAGCAATACACATCTAGTCAGGTTGATTGTACTAAACTAACTGCGACACAGACACCGGACCTAAGCCCCACCCCCAAACTAGTGACATCACATCCTGCTCTCATCACATCTTCCCCTTTTTCAAAGGCGAAGCATACATTTGCATATAACAGATAACAAGGTACACCAACAGAGTATACAACAACATTTTTGTTTTTGAACATTATAAAAACAAATAGGTTAGAAAACATGAACAAATAAATTACATCCTGACTTGGACATCGGGGTAGACTACCCGAGTCCACAGTGACCATGGAATTATTCTGCCCATACTTCCAGTCACTGTTCTAGCTAAAGTCAGTCCCTATATCGGGCCAGAAGTTTCACCACTCTTCCGCTTGATGTAACTTTGCAAGAACTGTCCTCTGATACAGAAGATGGTGAATTAGAGTCTGCTGGAGGCAAAGATATATCCCTGCTGTGATCTTGCTGAGGGGAAGGCACCTCTCTTAGAACAGGGGATCCCACCGGCGGTGGTACAGAGGTATCCGGTTCCAGACTCTCAGGTACAGGCTGAAGATGTCTTCGGTTACAGCGTGTAACCATCCCTCCCTCCGTAAGGACTGTATAAGACCTTGGTTCTGGAGAGCGACCAACTACCGTAGCAGGCGTCTTCCATTTCTTCTCATCGTCCAGTTTAATTCTGAAACTTTGGCCCGCTTTCAGTTCCTGTAAAGGCCTGACAGAATGTCTCTTGTCGTAGAAGAAACGATAACCCTTTTTGGCCTCTTCATCCCTCCTAAGGACTTCGTCCCGAGGAACAGGGCCAGGCAGCCTGAAGACACCCACTGAGGGTAAAGTGGTGCGAATCTGGCGTCCTAGCATCAGCTGTGCCGGGCTAAACCCGGTAGCTTGAATGGGCGTCGCCCTGTATGACAAGAGGGCCAGGTACAGCTCAGATTGCTTTAGAATGAATTTTGTTGCTTGAACTGCCCTTTCCGCCATTCCGTTGGCCTGCGGATAATGTGGACTTGACGTGGAATGTACAAAATCATATTCCCTGCTGAAAGCGAACTGCATACCATTATCACTCACCAGCTCCATTGGAATGCCCCAGCGGGCGAACAAGCTCTTCAGGCGAATGATAACGGCCTGACTTGTGATATCATTCAGGGGTGCAATTTCCAAATACCTGGAATAGTAGTCGATCACAACAAGGAACTTTTTCCCGTGCAGTTCACACAAATCAGCAGCTATTTTCTGCCACAGCCCCGCAGGCAGCGGAGTAGACATCAAGGGCTCCCTTTTCTGAGTAGGCCGGCGTTCCCGGCAAAAGGCACATTTAGACACGTGATTTGCAATGTCTGAGCTGATCCCAGGCCACCACACAGCTGTAGCTGCCCTTTCTCTGCATTTTGTAATGCCTAAGTGGCCATCGTGAATCCTGTTTAACATCTCCTTCCTTATGCTGACAGGAATTACGATGCGGTCTTGGAACAGCACCAACCCCTCCAGCTCCGTGAGCTGCGACCTCTCTGGCTGGTAAGCATTTAAAGACATCCAGGCTGCCCGGCTCTCGGGCCAGCCTTCTTTTATGTACCTTATAACTTCTTGCAGATCTGTGTCCAAATATGTCTCTTTCTTTATCTCTTCCAGTTTCTTTGAAGAAATTGACTTAGAGGCCAGAACTGAATCAACATACACTTTCACATCCGATTCTGTGGAGGATTCTTCAGCAGCAGCCAGCGGGAGCCTGGATAGTGTATCTGCCACAACCAGTTGTTTCCCCGGCACATGCACTGCCTGAACATTGAACCTGAGCAGTCTCATTAAAAGTCTCTGGCATCTCAAGGGTGTTTTATCAATGTCATAGGAGTTGATTAGAGGGACTAGCGGTTTGTGGTCAGTTTCCAGACTAAATTTCTCCAAACCCACTAGATAACGCTGAAAGCGCTCACAGGCCCAAACTGCAGCCAGGCACTCTTTCTCTATTTGAGCGTATTTTGACTCCGCAGCCGCCAGTGTGCGGGAACAGTAGGCGATGGGCTGTAGTTTATTCTCATTTAACTGCAGGAGTGCAGCCCCCAACCCATAACTGCTTGCATCAGCACTAACCACAGTCTTTTTTGAAGGGTCGTAGAACCCCAGCACTGGGGCAGACCCCAGCAGGGACTTGGCATGCAGAAAAGCCTTTTCTTGTGAAGGTCCCCAGACCCAGGCAACGTCTTTCTTAAGCAACTCTGTGATAGGGTGTAAAACTGTTGATAAATCTGGAAGAAACTTGCCCACGTAATTTACAAGGCCCAATATCTGTCTCAGCTCATGTACATCAGAAGGGCTTTTCATCTGTTCAATAGCACAAATTTTCTCGGGGTCTGGCTTGATGCCATCCCCGTTGATGATATGCCCAAAGTAGCATAATTCAGTTTTCCTAAAATTACATTTTTCTTTATTCAGCTTCAGCCCAGACTCTTTGATAGCCTGTAGCACACAACTCAAACGCTGATCATGCTCCTCCACTGTAGACCCATACACTAGAATGTCGTCCATGACGACCGCTGCGCCCACGTGGTCACTCAGGAGAGAACTCATTTCCCTTTGAAAGATTTCAGGAGCGGAGGATATCCCAAAGGGGAGTCTGCAGAAGCAGAACCGGCCTACCGGTGTGATAAAGGTAGTCAGTTTGCGGCACTTTGGATCCAGGGAGATCTGCCAAAAGCCGCTAGAAGCGTCTAATGTGGAAAAGAACTTCGCCCCAGCCAACTTTGGAGCTATATCTTCTAATGTCGGCAGCACAAATCTCTCTCTCTTCACTGCCTCATTCAACCTTTTCAGGTCCACACAGATGCGCACCTTTCCGTTTTTCTTTGCAACTGGAACAATGGGGGCACACCAATCAGTCGCTTCAACAACCTCTTCAATAACCCCCATAGACTTCATACGCATAAGCTCCTTCTCCACTTGAGGCATGAGCGGGAACGGAATTCTACGAAGAGTAGAAATACTGTATGGGACTGCGTCACTTTTAAGTGCTATGCGAACTGGTTTGCAATTCAGTAGGCCCAACTCGCCAAACATATCTTCGGAAATCTCATTCACTCTGGCCACGAGGCCCAAGTCACAGGCTGCTTTTCTGCTCAATAAATTGTTAACACACTGACCTCGAATCACATGCACCCACATGGTGAACTTTCTTTGCTTGTACTCACAGCTGGCAAGAAATTTTCCCGCACAATCAATGCGGCCACCAGGACTATGGACATTTGTAGTAACCTTCGCCAGCTGGGGCTGTCGAGGCAGTTTCATAAATTCAGCAAAAGACATTACAGTGATATCTGCTCCTGTGTCAATCTTAAAATCAACTTTGTTTCCCATTACAGTAAAAGTAACTTTCCAATCTTCCTCTGAGCTTGGCCGTTCCACAACGGACCCCACAAAAGACACTTCCTGACCCTCCTGGTCACCGTCCACCTGCATCTCCTTAATGTATTCAGTTCTACACACCACTTCAAAATGGCCCATTCTGTTACATTTTCTGCATCTTTTATCCCTGGCCGGGCATATAACACTCTGATCATGAGTGCGGTAGCACCGCGTGCATCGGGCATGTTGCGCCCATCCACTTCTAGGCCTTTCCAGTACTTTAGATCTACCGCTCACACTGTGCCTTTCACTAGCATTTTTCCTAGACTGTTGCACTTCATCCACAATACTCTCAGACCTCAGATCAGCACTTTGCTTTTTCACCAGTTCATTCTGGCGGGCCATCCTAATAGCCCCATCTAATGTTAAATCAGGCTCTAACTGCAGCTTCAGTGAGACTTCAGCATCTGCAATCCCAATAACTATTCTGTCTCTGATTTGCTCTTCTTTAGCAACACCAAACTCACAGAATTCAGCTAGTTCATACAGACTGCACACAAATGACTCCACAGATTCTCCCACACGCTGATCACGTTTGTGAAAACAAGCTCTCTCATGAATCACATTTCTTTTGGGCACTGAGTTTATCCATAACTATATCAAAGTTAAATTCTTCCCCTTCTTGGAAAGTAAAAGCATTGAACACTGGCTCCACATCTTTCCCCATAGAGTATAAAAGAGAATTAACTTGTACTTCACCACTCTCCTTGTTCAGTTTGGAAGCAATCCTGAAGCGCTGAAACCGCTGACGCCATGTGGGCCAAGCTGCAGGCTGAGAGAAATCAAAAGGCTCAGGTGGGGTAAACTTTGACATTGCAATCGATCAGGAACAGAAGCGCAGTCCAGAACTTCTGACACCATGTCATGAGATGCAGGACATATGCAGGACACAGCAATGATGGTACAACTCTATTTTATTGCAGAGCATAGCAATACACATCTAGTCAGGTTGATTGTACTAAACTAACTGCGACACAGACACCGGACCTAAGCCCCGCCCCCAAACTAGTGACATCACATCCTGCTCTCATCACAGTAGTGAGGTATAAATAGTTACTGAAGAACCCCTATTCTGCGTCATGAATAATACTGACCATCTATTTAACCCCTATAAATACATAATAAAAAAAGAATATGTTTAAAGGAGAAGTAAGTACAAAAATGCATACTAAAAAGGCAATACAATAGCATTTCAAATGAGTAGTAGATTTGATTCTGACAAATTTCAGTTATATCTTTTTCTACTCCTTGACTTGAGTGTCCCTTTAAAAATAAAATTCTCACACAATAGATAATTTATATTGCACTAGAATGTCCCATTTTTATATAAAATGTTTAGTTATGTGTAATTAAACACATTTTAAATATATTTTTTATTATGTATGCCCACTTTTCAGATAATTTAGCTCTGAAAATTGTCAGAACATAAAGCGACATAAACCCATTTTTTTTTCTTTCATGATTCACATACAACAAACAACTTTCCAATTTACGTCTAGTATTACATTTTCTTAAAGGGACAGTAAACACCAGAATTGTTGTTGTTTAAAAAAATAGATAATCCCTTAATTTCCCATTCCCCAGTTTTGCATAACCAACACAGTTATAATAATACACGTTTTACCTCTGTGATTACCTTGTATCTAAGCCTCTGCAAACTGCCCCTTATTTCAGTTCTTTTGACAGACTTGCATTTTAGCCAATTAGAGCTCACTCCTAGGTAACTTCACGTGCGTGAGCTCAAGGTTATCTATATGAAACACATGAACTCTAGTGGTGAAAAACTGTCAAAATGCATTCAGATTAGAGGTGACCTTCAAGGTCTAAGAAATAAGCATATGAACCTCCTAGGTTTAGCTTTTAACTAAGAATACCAAGATAACAAAGCAAAATTGGTGATAAAAGTAAATTGGAAAGTTGTTTAAAATTGCATGCCCTATCTGAATCATGAAAGTTTTTTTGGACTTGACTGTCCCTTTAATTTTCTTATTATCCTTTGTTAAAAGATAATTCAGGAGTGTGCAGATGTCTGCTAAATGGCAGCAGTTTTACAACAATGTTATACATTATCAAAAAAAATTATATATGGAGGTCATTAATAGTATCTATATATCTATCTATCTATCTATCTATCTATCTATCTATCTATCTATATCTATATATATATATATATATATCTATATATATATATATATATATATATATATATATATATATATAGTCAGGTAGAAAACAGCACTCTCTGGACTTAAGTTTTAAACAAATAGTTTAATTAGTAACGTTTCGGGGAATGCTCCCCTTCATCAGACCAACAACATACAAGTGAATCAAACATTTATGTACACATAGACCCCTCCCCCTAGTGCAAAAACCGCCAAAAACTGGTTGTCATGGCAACCAAACCCACAGTGCAAAGTAAATACAAATAATACAGCATATAATCCAGCAAGCAATAAATAAAGCAGTCAATAACGCAATAATCACAACTGTGAACCCACAGATGCATGATCCTGGTAAATGGGCAGATATACACTGGGATATAAAATGTGAACTAGAGGATACAGACATATGCCAAATGATGCAGTACAGAGTATGAGGAGGAATCCTAGATAACAAACCAGCATCGAGCTGTATAAATTCTTCCTATTCAATACAATTTATAGAACAGTAACACCTTCATTTAGAGCATAATAGCATATCTGTATTAGCCATCTGTAACTAGATCCGTTCTACATTACACATAATACATTCGCAGTGACACTTAATGACTACCACTGATAAGGCATAAGTAACCCTATTTTAGGGATCAGACATTAACCTCAGTCCTAATGCATTATAAACATTCAATGTGTTAATAGTAAAGAGAAAGCATTGACCGTAGTATCAGAGCGTAACCCAGAGGGATCATTCCGTGTAGCCGTGTCAGATGCAGGCCCATGTTAGTGCTTACAGTCTGCACCGCGCATCGCACAGCTAAGTAGTGCGCATGCGTATCGCCCAGGGGCGATCCGCCCCCAATGCTCCCCAGAAGCGTTACCATAGGCTCGATGTGACAAGCCCCTACTTAAGTGCATGTAAACAAATAACACATTTATACTCGCTGTCCAGCTATTGGGCAGAGTAAAATACTAAACTAAAATAAGTCATTATGACTCGGCGTCCGTGAATAAAAATATTCAAATGGGGTATAGGCAAGGGTATACTACGTGTGAGATGTCAGTGACAGGCAACCCAGCCCACAGTCCACTAGACATAAGACATCTAATCAAAACGGCAGCTTTCAACCCACAGAATACTTAGTGACTCGGCCCGTATAGTGCAGGAGCCCCCATATAGGATGGGTGTAGCTTGATTATAGTAACTATGGTCATAACTCTCAGTACTTGGATCTACATATTAATTGGCCATAATGGGACAAAGCCCACCATGACGTCATAATATGTCTGGGAGTCACAAGCTAGCGCACACCTTTACACAGAAACTGGGTAGCAGATACCAATAGGTTAGGGCAAATCCCGCCTAGAGCATACGGGAGGGAAACTTAGGTTATCTATCATGTGAGGCAATATTATAATGCACAAATACAATACCCAACCTAATCAGGGTATTAACATACTTCCAGGACAAATCAGCATAATAAAACGTATCACATAAAAAGCATAGTGTGTTAACCCACCGGGAACAGTGGTTAGAAAACCAGAGAAGGATGCATATAAGCGGCCTGACCAATCTAAGTCAATATTAAGTGACAAATCCCTGATGGCAGCATGGGGTGTGCTCAGACAAACACTCATAAAGAATGTTTTGGTAACCAGGGGAACGACACATACCTATGAAGAAGATAGGTGTGCTACGTGCAGCCACATCTACTTTACAAGGTGGAAAACACAAAGCATCAATACACATGTAGCAGACAAAAATTAACCAAACACACAGTAAAAAAGAATACAAATAAGAATGAACAATCAAAAATCATAGAAAACAGTGCCAGTCTATTTCCATATTCAAACCTCTGGGATGTATGGTGTCCAGTTTAAAGATCCACTCCGCTTCTTTTTGTAGGAGACGTGTGTCCCTATCCCCGCCCCTCGGGAGTGGGGGTACGTGGTCAATAAGCTTAAATCTAAGGTCTGCAACAGAGTGACCCTTTTCCATGAAATGTCTGGCCACTGGCTGGTCACTCTTGCCTTTTTCAATTGCTGTCCGAATAGCGCTCCTGTGATTGGCCATCCTTTTCTTGATGTCGTCTGAGGTTTTACCAATGTAAAAAAGGCCACAGCTGCAATTCAACATATATACCACAAACTTCGTGGTGCACGTAAGATAGTGCTTGATCCTATAGCTTGTATTGTTGTGTGGATGTCTGAACTGCTTACATTGCAACATAGAGTTGCACGTCACGCAACTAGGGCATTTGTAGGAACCTTTTTTGGTGATTGGTGTCACTTTATTGTAGCTGTCAGTAGGGTCTGTATTCATCAGAATATCTTTTAGGTTCCTTCCCCTTTTGTACCCAATCCTGGGTGGTCCATAGTGCTGGTAAGGTAGTGATGGGTCTGTCTGGATGATGTCCCACTTCTCTTTTAGCGTAACCCCCAGTGTCCTTGTGTTGGGGGTGTAGGCTGTGACGAAATTCATTCTCTTCTGGTGATCACTCTTAGTAACCTCCAAATCCACCTGGGACCTTGCTTCTTTTACAATGTTGCATTTGTATCCTCTGTTGTAGAATCTTGCTTCCATTTCATTTAATTGTAACTCCTTTTTCTCATCAGATGTATTATTGCGACAAACTCTCAGCATTTGTGCCCTGGGGATCGCCTTTATGAGTGATCTGGGATGGTAGCTGGAAGCGTGTAGTAATGTATTTCTGTCAGTAGACTTTTTAAATAGGGTAGTTCCAAGTTTGTTGTCAACCTTATAGATTCTCAGATCCAGGAAATCAACTTCGTTGTAGCTGGAAACCTCTTTAAGTTGAACCTGTCCCCCTCTTTCATTCAGGGATATGACCCATTCACCAAAGGACTCGATTGTTCCTCGCCAGATGATCACGATATCATCAATGTACCGCTTGTAAAAATATACCTGTTGGTTGTCATACACCTTGAATATATTCTCTTCAACATACTCCATAAAGAGATTTGCAAATGCAGGTGCCATATTCGAGCCCATGGCTGTTCCCATGAGCTGCAAATAGAATCTTCTCTCAAACTTAAAGTAGTTCAATTTGAGGCATAAGGATAAGAGTTCAACAATAAAACCTGTTGGTGGTCCCACATAGGGGCACCTCTCAAGGCAGTTGGTGATTATCTCCATCCCCATTTCATGCGGTATAATGGTGTACAAGCTTGTGACGTCAAGACTAGCAAGCACATCACCTGGTTGTATATCAGTCAGTTTGGTAAGATACGTGATAAGAGCCGAGGAGTCCCGTAGGTAGGATCGCATATTAACAACTAGAGGTTGTAGCAAAGAATCAACAAATTTAGCCAAGGGCTGTAATAATGACCCCCGTGCTGAAACTTGTTGATTCTTTGCTACAACCTCTAGTGAAAATGGGGATGGAGATAATCACCAACTGCCTTGAGAGGTGCCCCTATGTGGGACCACCAACAGGTTTTATTGTTGAACTCTTATCCTTATGCCTCAAATTGAACTACTTTAAGTTTGAGAGAAGATTCTATTTGCAGCTCATGGGAACAGCCATGGGCTCGAATATGGCACCTGCATTTGCAAATCTCTTTATGGAGTATGTTGAAGAGAATATATTCAAGGTGTATGACAACCAACAGGTATATTTTTACAAGCGGTACATTGATGATATCGTGATCATCTGGCGAGGAACAATCGAGTCCTTTGGTGAATGGGTCATATCCCTGAATGAAAGAGGGGGACAGGTTCAACTTAAAGAGGTTTCCAGCTACAACGAAGTTGATTTCCTGGATCTGAGAATCTATAAGGTTGACAACAAACTTGGAACTACCCTATTTAAAAAGTCTACTGACAGAAATACATTACTACACGCTTCCAGCTACCATCCCAGATCACTCATAAAGGCGATCCCCAGGGCACAAATGCTGAGAGTTTGTCGCAATAATACATCTGATGAGAAAAAGGAGTTACAATTAAATGAAATGGAAGCAAGATTCTACAACAGAGGATACAAATGCAACATTGTAAAAGAAGCAAGGTCCCAGGTGGATTTGGAGGTTACTAAGAGTGATCACCAGAAGAGAATGAATTTCGTCACAGCCTACACCCCCAACACAAGGACACTGGGGGTTACGCTAAAAGAGAAGTGGGACATCATCCAGACAGACCCATCACTACCTTACCAGCACTATGGACCACCCAGGATTGGGTACAAAAGGGGAAGGAACCTAAAAGATATTCTGATGAATACAGACCCTACTGACAGCTACAATAAAGTGACACCAATCACCAAAAAAGGTTCCTACAAATGCCCTAGTTGCGTGACGTGCAACTCTATGTTGCAATGTAAGCAGTTCAGACATCCACACAACAATACAAGCTATAGGATCAAGCACTATCTTACGTGCACCACGAAGTTTGTGGTATATATGTTGAATTGCAGCTGTGGCCTTTTTTACATTGGTAAAACCTCAGACGACATCAAGAAAAGGATGGCCAATCACAGGAGCGCTATTCGGACAGCAATTGAAAAAGGCAAGAGTGACCAGCCAGTGGCCAGACATTTCATGGAAAAGGGTCACTCTGTTGCAGACCTTAGATTTAAGCTTATTGACCACGTACCCCCACTCCCGAGGGGCGGGGATAGGGACACACGTCTCCTACAAAAAGAAGCGGAGTGGATCTTTAAACTGGACACCATACATCCCAGAGGTTTGAATATGGAAATAGACTGGCA
Organism: Bombina bombina; assembly: GCF_027579735.1. Classification (NCBI taxonomy): domain Eukaryota; kingdom Metazoa; phylum Chordata; class Amphibia; order Anura; family Bombinatoridae; genus Bombina; species Bombina bombina. The sequence goes on from NC_069503.1 coordinate 156,087,770, forward strand.
CTGTTTTCTATGATTTTTGATTGTTCATTCTTATTTGTATTCTTTATTACTGTGTGTTTGGTTAATTTTTGTCTGCTACATGTGTATTGATGCTTTGTGTTTTCCACCTTGTAAAGTAGATGTGGCTGCACGTAGCACACCTATCTTCTTCATAGGTATGTGTCGTTCCCCTGGTTACCAAAACATTCTTTATGAGTGTTTGTCTGAGCACACCCCATGCTGCCATCAGGGATTTGTCACTTAATATTGACTTAGATTGGTCAGGCCGCTTATATGCATCCTTCTCTGGTTTTCTAACCACTGTTCCCGGTGGGTTAACACACTATGCTTTTTATGTGATACGTTTTATTATGCTGATTTGTCCTGGAAGTATGTTAATACCCTGATTAGGTTGGGTATTGTATTTGTGCATTATAATATTGCCTCACATGATAGATAACCTAAGTTTCCCTCCCGTATGCTCTAGGCGGGATTTGCCCTAACCTATTGGTATCTGCTACCCAGTTTCTGTGTAAAGGTGTGCGCTAGCTTGTGACTCCCAGACATATTATGACGTCATGGTGGGCTTTGTCCCATTATGGCCAATTAATATGTAGATCCAAGTACTGAGAGTTATGACCATAGTTACTATAATCAAGCTACACCCATCCTATATGGGGGCTCCTGCACTATACGGGCCGAGTCACTAAGTATTCTGTGGGTTGAAAGCTGCCGTTTTGATTAGATGTCTTATGTCTAGTGGACTGCGGGCTGGGTTGCCTGTCACTGACATCTCACACGTAGTATACCCTTGCCTATACCCCATTTGAATATTTTTATTCACGGACGCCGAGTCATAATGACTTATTTTAGTTTAGTATTTTACTCTGCCCAATAGCTGGACAGCGAGTATAAATGTGTTATTTGTTTACATGCACTTAAGTAGGGGCTTGTCACATCGAGCCTATGGTAACGCTTCTGGGGAGCATTGGGGGCGGATCGCCCCTGGGCGATACGCATGCGCACTACTTAGCTGTGCGATGCGCGGTGCAGACTGTAAGCACTAACATGGGCCTGCATCTGACACGGCTACACGGAATGATCCCTCTGGGTTACGCTCTGATACTACGGTCAATGCTTTCTCTTTACTATTAACACATTGAATGTTTATAATGCATTAGGACTGAGGTTAATGTCTGATCCCTAAAATAGGGTTACTTATGCCTTATCAGTGGTAGTCATTAAGTGTCACTGCGAATGTATTATGTGTAATGTAGAACGGATCTAGTTACAGATGGCTAATACAGATATGCTATTATGCTCTAAATGAAGGTGTTACTGTTCTATAAATTGTATTGAATAGGAAGAATTTATACAGCTCGATGCTGGTTTGTTATCTAGGATTCCTCCTCATACTCTGTACTGCATCATTTGGCATATGTCTGTATCCTCTAGTTCACATTTTATATCCCAGTGTATATCTGCCCATTTACCAGGATCATGCATCTGTGGGTTCACAGTTGTGATTATTGCGTTATTGACTGCTTTATTTATTGCTTGCTGGATTATATGCTGTATTATTTGTATTTACTTTGCACTGTGGGTTTGGTTGCCATGACAACCAGTTTTTGGCGGTTTTTGCACTAGGGGGAGGGGTCTATGTGTACATAAATGTTTGATTCACTTGTATGTTGTTGGTCTGATGAAGGGGAGCATTCCCCGAAACGTTACTAATTAAACTATTTGTTTAAAACTTAAGTCCAGAGAGTGCTGTTTTCTACCTGACTACATTTCACCTATTCTAGCACCCTGGCCCTTGGGAAACTGTTTGTGAGAGTGCAACTGACTCATTTTGCCTATATATATATATATATATATATATATATATATATATATATATATATATATATATATATATATATATATATATATACACACACACACACACATATATATTTCTACCCAACAAAGATTGTGTAACAACCCTTGAAAAAGATGTAGGCAGACCCTTAAAAAATAGTATTTTATTTAGAATTAAAGGGAGAACAGGCAGGGACCAAATAAATACCTACATAAAAGACAGGGGTTGCAGCATACAAGTCAATCATAATTTATTTAGCAAAAAAACAAATATTTATAGTGCACACCTAAATGCGATCAGATACAACAAAAATGAACCCAGTGTACAGATAAAATAAAACAGAGTGGGTTAGCTCAACTCTGTGCATTAGTACACATAGAAATATCAATGAAAATTCACAGTAACACCTCCACTATTGTGTGTATTTGCCACAAGAGCGAAAATCTGCCACCATAGTGAAACTTGAGGATCTATGCTGGAATGCACAAAGCAGCATATGTATAGATTATCAACAATTGCAGCAAACAGTGTAATACAAGCTGTTTATGGTTAGTGAAATTGATGTGGGGTATGCGCAATACCCAAATCATAAATGACAGTTTTTGGGTTCCATGTCCCTTTAAGAAGCATCGGTCGCTGAATTCATCCCAATCCGATTGGGATGATTGACAGTCCCTGCTGGCGCCAGCGAGCAGGGGGCAGCATTGCAGAAAGAATTTCTGATTAAATACTTGTGCAATGATGAATGTGGACAGCGTATAGCGTATAGCAGTTAAGAATCAGTTCAGATCAGAACACTCCCAAAATCTCCATAGACAAAACTTCCAAGGAAGGGTATAGTAGGTGCTCAAACCTTCAGCGACCCCCCTCAAGGTCCAAATGGTATAATGCAAAAGGTAAAGAAGGTAGCACTCTCAGTGTAAAGAAAACACTTTTATTAGAGCAACATTTTGGGGCTTCCTGCCCCTTTCTCAAGCTAACATATATTAAACTGTGAACACAATTTATACACAAGGCACATAGTGAGGAACCAATCCACAGGCCGCAAGGGGGTGTGTGCTAAAGTGACATCACACTGGAAGCGCTCTGGGGCCCCAGCGCTCATCAACCTCTCTAAACAGGACTGAGAAAGAACCGGAACCTGCAATCATGTTACCTGTAGCAGATGAAGAAGAGTTTGGGGATACGAAAACAATTGTCTTTCAAAGCAACGCTGCTTTTAAATGGATCGACAACAACGTTAATGCCGTGACCCACTCAGCCTCTACATTGAACCAGGCGGCCAAGAAGGGTATAACCAGAAGACTTCCCTATAAAAATCTATACCAGGGCCAGGGAGAAATTCGGCTGCATACAGAAAAATCCATATTGAATTCGTTGTCTCCATGTGTTTTACACCATGCAGTTGTATCGCTCCTCAATTGGGAACCCGGTGAGATATTTACCAAGCTGGGGAACTACTATCCACTTTTGGCAACTGGCGTGGGGTAAATGTACTGAACACTATTTAGGGCTTTTAAGTCCTCTATCTCCCTACTAAAGATTGCTTAGAGTGCCTTCATATAATTCCAGTTTGTGCTCAAAGGGTGTTTAACTGCTTCACCAGCCCCATAGCTGACTTTGTTTCATTTTATAGTAATTTGGGATATGTTTGTCCTATGGCAAATTTAGTAGTCTACCATATGTTGAATTATTGGTTACCCTTTTTTATTGTTACACAACATGTTCTATATTTTCTAACTTCTGGACATTGCTTGGACTTATGTATTATGCTTTATTGTAAACTAACTGAGCCCAGGCCATCATAAGAACATATGTGTAGATGGTGAATCACTGTTTAGCCCTTTATTGTTTGCAGATTATTTATTTTATATTCGTTAATCTAGAGGTGTTGCTTGATCTCCTTTAATATGGCTTTGTTATGTTGGTTTGAATCCTCACAGGAACATTTACACAGAGGTTAGTTCCTACCTAAACAATGTTATCTGCTATTACAAGTCCCTCTACTGGTTTCAAAGCCTCAATCAGCTTTAGCACCTAAGTATTTCACTTACTGCAAGACCATCTTTAACTAAAGACACACTCTAAGCTAGTACTATAATTATATATACAGTAGTTTATATTCTATTATAACTAGGGTTGCACCGATACCATTTTTTTATGACTGAGTACAAGTACCGATACTTGTTTTCAAATACTCGCCGATACCAATTACCGATACTTTTTTTTTAATGTCATGTAACAGGTTACCAAGCACAATACAGACTAATTATTTAAGATTCCTTCTTTATAATTATAAAGGGCTGTAATTCAAAAGACATTATGAAATAATAAAAAAGTTCACTGAACATGTTTATAAATAAAAAATATTACAATAAAATATTAAATTTAAAGGGGTGATACAATTGGGTTGTAGGGCTGTTATATAACAACAATTTGACATGTGTATGGAGGTTCCACTCTAAGTTGAACAGTCTTTCACTTTCCACACTACTGCATGGGGCAGAAAGATATTTTTGGGCCATTTTTGCCAGAGCTGGAAATCTGTTTATTAACTGCCCAGTACTTCAGGGGTTTGTCTGAATCAGGTACAGTGATCTCTCCTACAATAATACAAATAACAGCAATTTGTATTGTCAAAACAGTAGTAAACAATTTTTAGTTTAGTCTCCACTCCAGTTTAAAATGAAATGAGAACATGCAGTTTGAAAAAACGCCACAAGATAGCATATGGGTAGGAAGTAGAGGTATCGGTTTAAGTATCGGTGCATTTGCACGAGTACAAGTACTCATGCAAATATTTGGTATTGGTACCGATACCGATACTAGTATCGGTATCAGTGCATCCCTAATTATAACCTCTCAACTGCCTAGGATTATAATTATTTAAAGGTATTTCCTTCATTTAAAGGTACTCCCTTCATTAGAAAGCTTCGGATAACCTTAGCTCCACATTTATATATATATATATATATATATATATATATATTTTTTTTTTTATTTTTTTTCTTAAAGCAATTCCCTAAATTGACAGTATATTACTTATTACAAGCACTGTAGGTGGGCTCCAGTGTTTTCATTGCTTAACTACAGCTGCACATTCAGTTTTTTTTTCTTTTATACAGCCAATATATGGTGTTTCTATCTCTTTGCATTATAATTGCTATTTAGTTGATTTTACTAGCTTATTGCAAATAGAGTTTATAAGAAAATTATAAGAGTCTTGTAATGTGAGACCCAAGAGTGGTCTATTTAGATCTTGACACCTTCTACTCATATCATTGTTACATATGTATTCAAGGTCCAAAAGTGACCTCCTAAGTATTATTTAGAAGGTTTATAATCAGAATGGCATCCTATATTTCTACTAAGTATTGCACTTTATATGTACCCACATATTGTTGCTGTAGAGTGCAGTTTATTTTAAAGGTAGTGTTGAAGCTATACTGTTTTTCTTTTATTTTACGTACTATGTTTGTATGCCTAAAATGAAAAGATACCTCCTATTGTTCCAGTGACCATCTAGTTACTTGATTCCCAAGAGTGGCCCTCTAAATCATTCTTCGATGATTTATAGAAAGAAAGGCATCTTACAATAATTCTAGTTACCAGTGTTTGAATTTGTGCTTCAATCTTGAAGCAAATACCATTCTGAAATCTGTAATGCTATTATGTTTGACATTGTCACGGCATTATGCCTCTATGTCACTATATAATTACTCTACTGTCTTGTATATATATTTGTATACAATATTGTTTCTATACTAATAGCTTTGTTCTCCCGCTGTTATAATGTAATAGATGGTTGTGGTCCATAAGTGACTTACTGAGAGTGGGGAGGAAAATCCCGTCCTTCTAAGAAAAAATAGAAAATGTGAGGTTCAATCTTAGCATGTTTAGTAAAACCGTGATGTAACGGAGATGATTATGTTTAATTTGGGAAACATGCTTGGTGTGCTTTTTATTTTTTTCTTTCTTTTCATTTTTGTATGACACTTGAATTTTCATCCGTCTGTTATATTGTATATGTAACCTAAATAAAGATTATTTAAAAAAAAAAAAAAAAAGTGTATGAATGATAAGTGGACTCTCCGGAATGAGTAAAAAATAGTGACATGTTAAAATATTAATTAACATGATAAAGTAATAAATTAATAAATTCTGGGGACAAATGTGAAATTGGTTCACCTTAAAAAATGACAGAAATAGTGTTCATGTTAAAGAAACAAAAGTTCAATTGCTGAATTGTTTTCAATCCAAGTAAAAAAGGAGTGTATCAGGCAGCTCCACTTGGGGGAATGATCTCTGTTCACCTCAATGATCTAGGTTAGAAAGAAAATGGGTGCCTCATAGTGAAATCCATATGTAATATATAATAAAGAAGGTAAATAATAAAAGTCACAATTTTTGAAGGCACTAGATAGTGCAAACAGGCAGTCTGAATCTAAGTATGAAACAACAGGCTGAAGATATGGTGCAGGCAAACCAATTGTTATGTAATGGTTTGTAAAGTTCTCTGTGCAGATAGAGCAAATTGAATCTGAATAATCAGGCAGAAAGACTCCTCCGTATATAAATGTTTAAAGACAAGTTAAATGTCTCTGCAACGCGTTTCTCGACCACACAACGCGGTCGTTTCATCAGGCATAAAAATAAGATTTTCCCTGATGAAACAACCGTGTTGTGTGGTCGAGAAACGCGTTGAAGAGACATTTAACTTGTCTTTAAACATTTATATACGGAGGAGCCTTTCTGCCTGATTATTCAGATTGGATTTGCTCTATCTGCACAGAGAACTTTACAAACCATTACATCACAATTGGTTTGCCTGCACCATATCTTCAGCCTGTTGTTTCATACTTGGATTCAAACTTCCCTGTGATCTTACCTGTGACCTGAAAACTGGTCTCTACCTTGATACAGGATCCATATCCAGTAAGCTGACTACTGCAAGTGTCAGTCTGCCTGTTTGCACTATCTAGTGCCTTCAAAAATTGTGAGTTTTACTATTTACCTTCTTTATTATATATTACATATCGATTTCACTATGAGGCACCCATTTTCTTTCTAACCTAGATATTTTAACCCTAGCTAGTAATTATTAAGAATTGGACCTCAAAAATAAAAATAACTAAAAGCAAAAAACAGAGAAAAGAGAATAAACTTGCATAGAGTACATAAACTGTGAATTTTTATGTATATTTTTTATATTAAGGGCATTAAATCAAACTCTCTATTAGGACTCCTTGGATACATGGTATCTAGGGTCCAAATCCATTTTGCTTCTTTGTATAAGAGCTCCTTCATCTTGTCTCCCCCTCTTGGCTTTTTCCTGGCATGGTCAATCACCATGAATTTTAGTTGGTTGGCTTAGTGGCCTTTTTCCAGAAAAATGGGAGGGGACAGGAAGATGGGCAGTTTTTTCATTTCTAATATTGGACTTGTGTTGGCAGAAGTAGTCCTTGATCTTTTGTGTGGTCTCGCCAACATAAAGTAGGCCACATAGGCATTTCAGGGTATACACTACGTATGTAGAGTTACATGTGAAGTAACTTGGGATTTTGAGCTTCTTGCCAGTGTAGGGGTGTGATATTTCTCCATCCTTGATCACGCTATTACATTGGGCGCATCCTAAGCATGAGTAAGTCCCATTTTTTGTAACACCAAAAGATTTATTTAGGTGACCTCCTCCACTAATCACTGTCTGTTGAGCATGTACCAATTTCTTACCCATTGTATTGCCTTTGCGGTATGTTGCCCTAGGGTACTGATTGAATTCTTAGATCTCAGTACAATCTTCCTTTAACAGAAACCAATTCTTTTTGATGATGTTAAAGACTCTATTACTCATAGTGTTAAATGTACTAACAAAGGAGATCCTAGTGGAATTATCCCCTGTGTATGTATGGGTACCAGTAGTGGGACTGGTTTGGACATTATCCAATTCGTTTGGGCTATAACCTCTTTTTACAAACTTCTCCACCATCTGTCTTGATCTTTCCTGGCGCTTCTCAGGGTTCGAGACTATTTTGCTGACTCTTATTAGCTGTGATTGTGAACACTTTTAAATAACCTGGGGGGATGGAAGCTGGATCTGTACAACAATGTGTTTCGATCGGTTGGCTTTGTATATAAATCAGTCTCCAACCTATCCTGATTTTTATACACCATAGTGTCAAGGAATTCAATGTTACTCAAATAGCGCTTGTGGCCCCCATCTCCCCCATTTGTGACCTCACAAATGACCCAAAGGCATCCCTAATTTTTAACACATTTTTCATTGCTACTTGTTGCTATTGTTACAATGTGCGAGTCCTGTTTTTCTGACGTGGGTAGTGACCGCCATAATCGTGCTTATTTGTAGTGATGTCGCAAACCTAAAATTTTGCGTTCGCGAACGGCAAACGCAAACTTCCGCAAAAGTTCGCGAACCGGCGAACCAACTTCAATAGGCAGGCGAATTTTAAAACCCACAGGGACTCTTTCTGGCCACAAAAGTGATAGAAAAGTTGTTTCAAGGGGACTAACACCTGGACTGTGGTATGCCGGAGGGGGATCCATGGCAAAACTCCCATGGAAAATTACATAGTTGATGCAGAGTCTGGTTTTAATCCATAAAGGGCATAAATCACCTAACATTCCTAAATTGTTTGGAATAACGTGCTTTAAAACATCAGGTATGATGTTGTATCGTTCAGGTAGTGTAAGGTTTTTTTTTTTTTTTAAATGTACACTACTGTTTTTGCAGATATGACTTGCACTGGTGTGACACTGTGCCCTGGCAGGACCTGGAACGCACACGTGTGAGGGAAACTGACTGCTATTATTTCACAGTAAAAAAAGGTTGTTGTTTTTTAAATGTATGTACACTACTGTTTTAGTAGATATGACTTGCACTGGTGTGACACTGTGCCCTGGCAGGACCTGGAGCGCACACGTGTGAGGGAAACTGACTGCTATTATTTCACAATAAAAAAGTTTTTTTTTTTTAAATGTATGTACACTACTGTTTTAGCAGATATGACTTGCACTGGTGCGACACTGTGCCCTGGCAGGACCTGGAATGCACACGTGTGAAGTAAACTGACTGCTATTATTTCAAATTAAAAAAAGTTTTTTTTTTGTTTTTTTTTAAATGTACACTACTGTTTTAGGAGATATGACTTGCACTGGTGTCACACTGTGCCCTGGCAGGACCTCAAACGCACACGTGTGAAGGAAAATGACTGCTATTGTTTCAAATTAAAAAAAGTTTTTTGTTTTTTTTAAATGTACACTACTGTTACACCAGATATGAGTGGTGGCACTGGGCAAGTGGGCACAGTATACCTGTGAGCCTGAGCTGGCAGGCAGGCTGCAATTAGATTACACAGGGAAAAAAAAAAAAAAAAAAAAAAGCAGACTGATGTTCTAGCCCTAAAAAGGGCTTTTTGGGGTGCTGTCCTTACAGCAGAGATCAGATGAGTCCTTCAGGACTGTAGTGGACACTGAATACACTAGCCTAGCTATCAATTTCCCTATTAAATCAGCAGCAGCTACACTGTCCCTCCTCTCACTAAGAATGCAGCTTTCGAATGAATCTAAAATGGATGCTGTCCAGGAGGTGGGAGGGTCTGGGAGGGAGTGTCTGCTGCTGATTGGCTGGAATGTGTCTTGTGACTGTGAGCTACAGGGTCAAAGTTTACTCAATGATGACGAATAGGGGGCGAATCGAACTTTGCATATGTTCGCCGTCCGCTGCGAACGCGAACATGCTATGTTCGCTGCGAACTATTCGCGGCAGAACTGTTCGCGACATCACTACTTATTTGTTTTTGTTTTTTAAAAAAAAAACACTGACCACACAGGCCGAAGTTCAGAAATCGTTATCTGCTGAAAACAAGTACGAAGTTGTGATTAAGCATTATATTATTTTTTTTAATGTAAAGTCTTATTCCCTATAAAGTAGTGAACTGCGCCATGTTGAATCGTAGGGGCCGATTTAACATGCTGTGAGTGCAGCAGTTTCCGCGTGAGCTGTTAGACTCGCCAGAAACATAAGTTAAGAAGCAGCAGTCTTAAGACCGCTGGTCCTTAACTTATCCGCCACCTCAGAGGCTCGCGGACAGCAATCATCCTGATAAGATACGATCAGAATGATTGACAGCCCCTGCTAAATGCCGACAGCATTAAATGCCGCATCTTAATAAATCAGACCCTAGATGTTTGTGATTTTGGGCTAGATTACAAGTGGAGCACTATCTTATTGCACGCCCGCAAACAGACACATTTTCCTGTTTGCCGGCGTGCAAGGAATAATCAGTCTTTACAAGTGTGCCCCAAATACACCCCAAAATACAGTGGTGTGTATTTTATTAGAAAAATAAAAATTGTAGCATTTTTTTTTTTTTAATAAAATAACTGCACCAGGCAATATTTTGGGGGCTAAAGTTGGCGGGTGTGTGGTGTTGGCATAAAAAAGGCACTGAAAAGTGCCTTTACATTGCAGTCTATGGGAACTGTGTGTTCCCGGTAAATATACACTATATGTATAAGCTTATATATATTTATGTGTTAAAATGTATATATACACATATTAACACATATATATTTACAATTGCATCACTGCATGACTTACTCCCTTTGCTGCGCTTTTGTTCTGTGCCGTGTATGAAGGCTTCAGAACGAGGCTTCCATTCGAGCCTATGGAAAGCGCTCTCCTGAGCGCAATGCTTTTCAGCAATGCCAACGCGAGCTCGCGTTCACATCACTGTCAACCTGTAATGCCAGTGCACATTAGCGTTCCACTTGTAATCTGGCACTTTATCTCTTATGGCCATTAAGATGCAGATATAAATCGTTTTTTACATTTAAAAGGACATTCCGGGAAAATTTAAATGCACATAGATGAATTACATCTTTGAATAGAATCACATTTGCAATATACATCTATTGGCAAAATATTTTCTAGTAAAAGTTATCACTGTTTTAGTGTTAATATTTTTTTCTGCGCGTGCATGTGAAGCACAGCTAGATATTCTCAGTGCTTCAGCATTTTAAATACTACAGCTGCTCAGAACACCAGTGGAATGTCTCTTTAACAAGCAATGGCTATGTGAAATATATCCGTGTAATGCTTGTGAAGTTTGGAGTCAATACTTCTTACAATATTTAGAAAACCCGGAATTTTCAGGGTTAAAGGGAGATAAAAACCCAAAATATGTCATGAGTAAGATAGAGCATTCAATTTTAATCAACTTTCCAATTTATTTCAATTATCTAATTTGCTTTGTTCTCTTGATATCCTTTGCTAAAAAGAATACCTAGGTTGGCTCAGGGGCAGCAATGCACGACTGAGAGCTAGCTGCAGATTGGTGGCTCCACTTATATACTTCTTGTCACTAATGTGTTCAGCTAGCTCCTGGTAGTGCATAGCTGCACCTACAACAAAGGATACAAAGAGAATGAAGAAAATGTGATAATAGAAGTAAATTAGAAAGTTGTTTACAATCGTATGCTTTCTCTGATACATGCAAGAAAATGTTGGGTTTCATATCCCTTTAAATTAAAGGAAAATGTCCCTTTAACTGCTACCATTACATAAGCATGAGATTAAATGCTGCTTTCCAAGTTTAAGGATAAACTTTTTGTTGTATTTTTATAGCTGTGTTTTATGACCTTAATAATGTGTAGATTGTTTTGTAACAACAGTATCAAAAACATTATGTAGCTGGTTTTGGACACATGCCACAGACAACCCTATATACAGTCTTTCCATACAAAAGTTCTTTGTTATAGAGAACAAGGCAAAGGCTGATATGTTTCTAAATATAAACACTGCCACTTAGAAAGCAAATCCTTATAGCTATAAAATGATGAAAAATCCCCTACTGACAAAGAGCCTTTTTTGATTACCTTTATTCAATTAAAGGGACATTGCATTATAAAATTGGTTTTCCCTTAAAGGGACATGAAACTCTTTATTATTCAGCTAGGGCATACAATTTTATACAACGTTATAATTATAATTTCAGACAAAACATATTTTTCACTCTTGCACTCTTGCACTTGTCTAATAATTTCATTATTTATTTTGCCTTCTTTTCATGTGATTTAGCTCTGAAACTTGAACAATTCTCAAAATATAAAATGCACCTTGCTGATTTTTCAAGGCTAACCCTGATACATATATGTCCCTAATTGGCTTCATCAGATAATAATTGTAAAACAATGCTTTTTATACTAACCTTATGATAGCCTTGTTGTCTGTGGACTACAGCCTGGATTGGTCCCTCCAAATGGTAGGTGGAGTTAGGATGTTGAAAACATAATTGCAGTAAAAGTATGCTAATTTGTATGTTGTAATATAGCAACTTAACAGAAATGTCTTATAATTACAAGATGTTTACTGTCCCTTTAAGTAAACTGCATACGTTGCTTAACATTTCAACCATTTCGAAAGTTATAATAGCTACTAGATTTGTATATATTTATTCTACATTTCTATTCTGATTTGGTGTTTTTACAAACTTGAAGGGGAAGTTTTAATATGAAACCAATAATATGGTTAAAAAAAGGCTTCCCACTTTTCAATACGTAAGTTTGTTTGTTTTTTCACTGTAAGAGCAATCAAATTGTGCATCTCATTGCCTAAGGAGGTAGTGAATGTCAATACCTTAGATACATTTAAAAATGGCTTAGATACATTTCTGGCTAGAAACAGAATTCAGGGATATGATTGCTTGAGTCAAATGGGTTTAAGTTAAAGGACCACTCAATTCAGAAGAATTACATAATTAAAAAGTACATAATAAAAACACAATGCAATAACACTTACTCACACGTTATGGGTTTACCGCGTACAATAAGGTCTTTTTGAAATCAATTTCCATATTCTTGAAAAAACATGATTGCACAAGCGCAATCGCTTTTTACACAACAATCCTTTCTGCCCTCGAGGAGCTCTAGTTAACAGTTTTACGCAACATTAAAGTTTCATGAAACACTACCAAAATACATTACAAAGTTACAAATTACAGTTAAACTCATATTAACCCCTTAATGACAGAGGACGTACCAGGTACGTCATAGGAAAAAACTCCCTTAGTGACAATTGACGTACCTGGTACGTCCTCTGTTGTCTGAAGTGCTGGAAGCGATCACGATCGCTTCCAGCTGCTTCCAAGGGATTGTAGTGATGCCTCAATATTGAGGCATCACTGCAATCCCCTATTTTACATACCGATGCAGAAAGGGCCACTCTGTGGCCCTTTCTGAACCGGCACTGATACTAACAAATTCGTTGGTTGATGGTTGCAGCCTTTATCTCTATCAGCCTTATTATATTGCCCAATGCGATCTTACCTATTTTGCCGTTTTTACCGGAGCGGCGATTGCGGCCGGGGGGATGGGTGCGCGCGCGTGCGCGCGCCAGCAAATTATGCCGATAATGAAAGAAAAAAAAAAAAAGACCAATGTGGAAGCAGGGGGATCTTAGCTCTTTAGTAAGGGATCTGGGAGGGGGAGGGATGTAGATCGTTTAGGGGGGCCAGCTACACTACAGAAAACAAGTATTACATAGAAAAAAGTTAAAAAAAAACTATTTTGGGGGGCAAATTGGGTACTGGCAGACAGCTGCCAGTACCCAAGGTGGCGGCAAATAGTTAGAGGGGGAGGTTTAGAGAGATGTATTGGGGGGGATCAGGGAGGTTGTGGGGTAAGGGGGGATCCATCACTGCAGACTGTATGAAAAAATAAAAAAAATAATAATAAATTATTTTTATTTCAGTACTGGCAGACTTTCTGCCAGTACTTAAGATGGCGGTGACAATTGTGAGGTGGGGGAGGGAAGAGAGCTGTTTGAGGGGGGTCAGGGGGGGATCAGGGGGTGGGATGTGTCAGGTGGGAGGCTGATCTCTACGCTAAAGCTAAAAATTAACCCTACAAGCTACCTAATTAACCCCTTAACTGCTGGGCATATTACAAGTGTGGTGCGCAGCAGTATTAAACGGCCTTATTATTACCAAAAAGCAACGCCAAAGCCATATATGTCTGCTATTTCTGAACAAAGGGGATCCCAGAGAAGCATTTACAACCATTTGTGCCATAATTGCACAAGCTGTTTGTAAATAATTTCAGTGAGAAACCTAAAATTGTGAAAAATTTAAGTTTTTTTTTTTTATTTGATCGTATTTGGCGGTAAAATGGTGGCATGAAATATACCAAAATGGGCCTAGATCAATACTTTGCGATGTCTTCTAAATATAAATATATACATGTCAAGGGATATTCAGGTATTCCTGAAAGATATCAGTGTTCCAATGTAACTAGCGCTAATTCTGGAAAAAAGTGGTTTGGAAATAGCAAAGCGCTACTTGTATTTATGGCCCTATAACTTGCAAAAAAAGCAAAGAACATGTAAACATTGGATATTTCTAAACTCAGGACAAAATTTAGAAACTATTTAGAATGTTTTTTTTTGGTGGTTGTAGATGTGTAACAGATTTTGGGGGTCAAAGTTAGAAAAAGTGTGTTTTTTTTCAATTTTTTCCTCATATTTTACATTTTTTTATAGTAAATTATAAGATATGAAGAAAATAATGGTATCTTTAGAAAGTCCATTTAATGGCGAGAAAAACGGTATATAATATGTATGGGTACAGTAAATGAGTAAGAGGAAAATTACATCTAAACACAAACACTGCAGAAATGTAAAAATAGCCATTGTCATTAAGGGTAAGAAAATTGAAAAATGGTCCGGTCATTAAGGGGTTAAAACTGTCTAATAAAAATTATTTAAAATAAATTTTACACACAAAAGTTATAAGGGCTCAAAGATAGGAGATCACAGGTGATAGAAAAGAAAAGCTGACGCAGGGATTTTACATTGACGTACATACACATACATAGAGAAACATGCGTCTAGATTACGAGTTTTGCAGTAACAGGGGTGCGTTGCTAACGAGCCATTTTTTTAACACTACCTTAAGACAACGCTGGTATTACAGGTTTTTTTCAACCCGACGTTAGCCGCAAAAAGGTGAGCGTAGAGCAAAATTTAGCTCCGCATCTCACCTCAACACCAGCGTTGCTTACGGTAGCGGTAAGCTGGCTAAACGTGCTTGTGCACAATTTCCCCATTGGAAAAAATGGGACTGAGCTGGCTGAAAAAAAACCTAACACCTGTAAAAAAGCAGCGTCCAGCTTCTAACGCAGCCCTATTGATTCCTATGGGGAAAGGAATTTTATGTCTACACCTAACACCCTAACATGAACCCTGAGTCTAAACACCCCTAATCTTACACTTATTAACCCCTAATCTGCCATCCCCGACATTGTCACCACCTACATTATAATTATTAACACCTACTCTGCCGCTCCGGACACCGCCGCCAACTACATTATCCCTATGAACCCCTAATCTGCTGCCCCCAACATCGTCGAACCCTACATTATATTTCTTAACCCCTAATCTGCCCCCCCAATGTCACCGCAACCTAACTACATTTATTACCCCTAATCTGCCGCCACCAACGTCGCCGCCACTATAAGAAAATTAGTTATCCATAAACAAAGTCTAACCCTAACACCCCCTAACTTAAATTTAATTTAAATAAATCTAAATAAAATAACTACAATTAAATAAATAATTCCTATTTAAAACTAAATACTTACCTATAAAATAAACCCTAAGATAGCTACAATATAAATAATAGTTACATTGTAGCTAGCTTAGGGTTTATATTTATTTTACAGGCAACTTTATATTTATTTTAACTAGGTACAATAGTTATTAAATAGTTATTAACTATTTAATAACTTCCTAGTTAAAATAAAGACACATATACCTGTAAAATAACACCTAACACTACACTATCATTAAATAAATTACCTAAACTACCTACAATTAATTACAATTAAATTAAATAACCTAAAGTACAAAAAAAAAACAACTCTAAATTACAGAAAATAAAAAAATAATTACAATTTTTTTAAACTAATTACACCTACTCTAATCTCCCTAATAAAATAAAAAAGCCCCCCAAAATAATAAAATGCCCTACCCTATACTAAATTAAAAATAGCCCTTAAAAGGACCCCCCCAACATTACAACCCACCACCAACCCACCCAATCCCCCCTTAAAAAAACCTAACACTAACCCCTTGAAGATCACCCTACCTTGAGCCGTCTTCACCCAGCCGGGCACAAGTGGACCTCCAGAGGGGCAGAAGTCTTCATCCGATCCGGGCAGAAGAGGTCCTCCAAGCGGCAGAAGTCTTCATCCAGACGGCATCTTCTATCTTCATCCATCCGGAGCGGGTCCATCTTCAATCCACCTGCTCTTTATCTGGGAAGGCACATTACAGGAAGTAGATGAGTTTGTTGCATCCCTCAATGTTAACAGATGCGGTTTAAGTTTCACATATACATGTGACTGTGCCAAGATTCCCTATCTTGATTTAACATTGATAGGTGATGTTTGTAGCAATACCGTCTCTACTGAACTGTACTCCAAACCCATCAAGTCCAATGCTTTGCTGCATGCAAAGAGCTTGCACCCCAAAAGCACTGGATTTGGTATGATAAAGGGTGAAATGATCAGGTTAAAACGCAATTGTTCTAATAATGATACTTTTTTGTCAGAAAGTACCATGTTAACACAGAAATTTCTTGAACGTGGGTACACAATGCCAGTGATAGATAAAGCTCTAACACAGGTACAAGCTTTGGATAGGTCCTCTTTACTAAGGGACAGATTCAAATCTAGGCCAAATAGTCAAGCTAAACAAGAAGAAAAGATCATCTTCAGTACCAGGTACAGTAGGCAATATGATCAGATAATCAAGATTATTAAACAGAACTTGCCTATGCTTATGGGAGACGCTTCTTTAAACCCTATTATTAAAAGGGGTTTTCGCTTCGTCTCAAGACGCAATCAAACTTTGGGAAATTGTTTGTCACCCAGCATGATCCGTACTCAGACCAAGCAAGGCGATTGGCTGGCGACCCATGGTCACTTCAAATGTGGGAAAACCAACTGTAAAGCCTGTGGTCATGCCGAGGTCTCTAAACAATTCCAATCTTGCGTCACCCAAAGAATTTACATTTTGGAACATTTTTCAAATTGTAGGAACAAATATGTTGTTTATTTAGTCAGATGTCACACATGTAATCTTCAATATGTGGGTATGACTACAAGGGAAGCCCGTGAAAGGATCAGAGAACATCTTAATGATATCTCTAATATCTCTCCATGTTCAGCACTGGCAGAGCACTTTATAATCAAACATGACTGTAAAGTGAATACATTCAAGTGGCTTGTAATAGAACAAATTCGTCGCCCCCTAAGGGGGGGAAATTTGGATGAGATCCTCTCCAAGAGAGAAGCGTTTTGGATTTTTGTTCTGAGAACAAGAGTACCATTTGGCTTCAATATTGATTCAGACATTATAAATGTCTGGAAATAGGAATTTAAATCCACCCTGGTAGTACAGATTTATCACAATACAATGTTAGAACTAGGCTTATGGAACCACTCAACAGAGTGGATATCCTGGTAGGAAGAATTAAGAGGTATCCACGTTATTTGGACCCTGAGCACTCAGTTTATCCAGGCGCTATGGACACCATAGGAGATAATTGAGTGTCTGTAAGTGACTTACTTTATTATTATTATCACACTTTCTCTTCGGGGAGGGCTAGTGATTAGAGTGGGGTTCGTTATAATAGGGGTCATTAGGGGCACATACGTATCAAAACCTCTATATAAGCTCAATACTATAATGCATATAATATATGTTCCTGACCAATTACTGCTGAAAAAAACACTTGCTATGAGAATCTATGGCTTTTTTCAGTTCTCTCAATGTGGTATAGTACCTGGGATCTAGTGATCAAGTTTCTTGATTAAAAGGAGGTTTGATTTGGCATAGGGATGATGGTTCAAGTGACAACCTTCATAGTTTAAAATGTCCTTAGATTTATGTGACAGAATGTGATAATGGTCCAGGAGACCTTCTCCCCAGTCAAATTCTATTTCTATTTTTATTCTCTCTTTTTCTTCTTTTCTCTTCTTTTGAGCACACTATTATAGGTTTACACGTTGAGAGTCTACAATCAACATAACAAAAATTAAATAAAATCCTAATAAAATTCAAATCAAAAATTAAACAAAGGTAAAATTAATTAACATTGATTAAATATAACATTTGGTTCATGAAATCAAGTTTTATATGTCTGAGCGATGTTTTTAGCAGGCAAGTGTGTACATATAAATTTTTCAGCAGCCATTATTATTATTATTATTATTATTATTATAATTATTGTATTGCGTATTATTATCATTATTTTCTGTTGCACATAAACTTTTATTGATGATAATCTGTTTGTTTACAACATGCATTTTCTGTTATATGCATTTTTCCAGGGGTTAAATCTTAAGAGGGTGTTCTCTCAACCTTAATTAACTGATTGTTCTGTGCACTAATCAACCAATCAGCAATACCCTTAGGGTATATACATGCTTAGCAGAGTATAATGTACAGGTCACAGATGAAGGCGTGAGCCGAAACGCGTCTGACCACTTAGTCTACATGTAGTTTTTATGTCCTATTATTTTACTTTCTATGCTTGCTCACAATAAAGGTGCATTGGATTTCAAATTTCGCTTGAGACCCGCTTTCTTTGTATACATCCATCTTCAATCCAGCCAACGCGGAGCCGTCCTCTTCAAACGAAGTCCAAGTGAAGAATGAAGGTTCCTTTAAGTGACATCATCCAAGATGGTGTCCCTTGAATTCCGATTGGCTAATCGGAATTAAGGTAGAAAAATCCTATTGGCTGATCCAATCAGCCAATAGGATTGAGCTCGCATTCTATTGGCTGATCCAATCAGCCAATAGGATTGAGCTTGCATTCTATTGGCTGTTCCAATCAGCCAATAGAATGCGAACTCAATCCTATTGGCTGATTGCATCAGCCAATAGGATTTTTCCTACCTTAATTCCGATTGGCTGATAGAATCCTATCAGCCAATCGGAATTCAAGGGGCACCATCTTGGATGACGTCATATAAAGGAACCTTCATTCTTCGCTTTTACTTTGTTTGAAGAGGATGGCTCCGCGTAGGCTGGATTGAAGATGGACCCGCTCCGCTCTGGATGAATGAAGATAGAAGATGCTGCCTGGATGAAGACTTCTGCCGCTTGGAGGACCTCTTCTGCCAAGATCGGATGAAGACTTCTGCCCCTCTGGAGGTCCACTTGTGACCGGCTGGGTGAAGACGGCTCAAAGTAGGGCAATCTTCAAGGGGTTAGTGTTAGTTTTTTTTAAGGGGAGATTGGGTGGGTTTTAGAGTAGGGTTGGGTGTGTGGGTGCTGGGTTGTAATGTTGGGGGGGGTATTGTCTTTTTTTCAGGTAAAAGAGCTGATTACTTTGGGGCAATGCCCCGCAAAAGGCCCTTTTTAGGGTTATTTGTAATTTAGTATAGGGTAGGGAATTTTATTATTTTGGGGGGCTTTTTTATTTTATTAGGGGGATTAGAATAGATGTAATTAGTTTAAAAAAATTGTAATTATTTTTTTATTTTCTGTAATTTAGTGGTTTTTTTCGTACTTTAGTTTATTTGATTTAATTTTAATTAATTGTAGGTAGTTTAGGTAATTTATTTAATGATAGTGTAGTGTTAGGTGTAATTGTAACTTAGGTCAGGATTTATTTTACAGGTATATTTGTCTTTATTTTAGCTAGATAGTTATTAAATAGTTAATTCAGGAACAAAGAAGAGCAGGCACTGCATCAGGGCTCCATAAAACTTGAATGCTTTATTTGAACATAGTTAAAAAATCAACAGCCACATCCGCTGTGTAGAACGCATTAAAAAGGTACAAAGTGTCAAGTACAAGGCAGGGGTGGATAGGACACAAGTACTGTCTGACTAGTTTCGAGTCCTCACAGGACTCTTATTCATAGACATGAAAAGGAAAAAGAGAGGCCTGTACTTAAAGGGGAACCCTGATTCAAAAAACAGCTGGCTCCTATACAAATTGATTGAGCAGCCGGATTACAGTTAACCCCTAAATGTCCAGGTCACTCTTTAGGTATTCCTAAACAAAAATGGTAAAAACAAGTAATGAAATTCTCAGTAACATAACATGATATTTAATTAAACAGTAGATTATCTCACTTGAAAGAACCTGGTAGAAGAGGTTACACATAACAAATACTGTACAAAATGTGTTAGAAAATGAAATTTCCTTATATCCTCATTAACCTTGCAAAAAAGAAAATTATGAAAAACATGCCTTCCTACAATATAAAATAGGAAATATAGGATAAAAGTAATACCATATTTCTTTCCTATTAATAAATCTTAGACAATAAATTGTATGAATATATATATGCATATGTGAAATATATGAGTATGATGTGGTACATCTATTTTATAGATGGTGATAGACATTTGGTATTTTAGGTGTCAATGAAGAAATTTATATCACATTCGCGATTCATTCCCCAAGGGGAACGTGTTTGTAATTTCAACATCCAGAATAATTCTTTCTTTTCCAAACATTTTCAAAGGTCTTTTTGAAATCAATTTCCATATTCTTGAAAAAACATGATTGCACAAGCGCAATCGCTTTTTACACAACAATCCTTTCTGCCCTCGAGGAGCTCTAGTTAACAGTTTTACGCAACATTAAAGTTTCATGAAACACTACCAAAATACATTACAAAGTTACAAATTACAGTTAAACTCATATTAAAACTGTCTAATAAAAATTATTTAAAATAAATTTTACACACAAAAGTTATAAGGGCTCAAAGATAGGAGATCACAGGTGATAGAAAAGAAAAGCTGACGCAGGGATTTTACATTGACGTACATACACATACATAGAGAAACATGCGTCTAGATTACGAGTTTTGCAGTAACAGGGGTGCGTTGCTAACGAGCCATTTTTTTAACACTACCTTAAGACAACGCTGGTATTACAGGTTTTTTTCAACCCGACGTTAGCCGCAAAAAGGTGAGCGTAGAGCAAAATTTAGCTCCGCATCTCACCTCAACACCAGCGTTGCTTACGGTAGCGGTAAGCTGGCTAAACGTGCTTGTGCACAATTTCCCCATTGGAAAAAATGGGACTGAGCTGGCTGAAAAAAAACCTAACACCTGTAAAAAAGCAGCGTCCAGCTTCTAACGCAGCCCTATTGATTCCTATGGGGAAAGGAATTTTATGTCTACACCTAACACCCTAACATGAACCCTGAGTCTAAACACCCCTAATCTTACACTTATTAACCCCTAATCTGCCGTCCCCGACATTGTCACCACCTACATTATAATTATTAACCCCTACTCTGCCGCTCCGGACACCGCCGCCAACTACATTATCCCTATGAACCCCTAATCTGCTGCCCCCAACATCGTCGAACCCTACATTATATTTCTTAACCCCTAATCTGCCCCCCCAATGTCACCGCAACCTAACTACATTTATTACCCCTAATCTGCCGCCACCAACGTCGCCGCCACTATAAGAAAATTAGTTATCCATAAACAAAGTCTAACCCTAACACCCCCTAACTTAAATTTAATTTAAATAAATCTAAATAAAATAACTACAATTAAATAAATAATTCCTATTTAAAACTAAATACTAACCTATAAAATAAACCCTAAAATAGCTACAATATAAATAATAGTTACATTGTAGCTAGCTTAGGGTTTATATTTATTTTACAGGCAACTTTGTATTTATTTTAACTAGGTACAATAGTTATTAAATAGTTATTAACTATTTAATAACTTCCTAGTTAAAATAAAGACACATATACCTGTAAAATAACACCTAACACTACACTATCATTAAATAAATTACCTAAACTACCTACAATTAATTACAATTAAATTAAATAACCTAAAGTACAAAAAAAAAACTCTAAATTACAGAAAATAAAAAAATAATTACAATTTTTTTAAACTAATTACACCTACTCTAATCCCCCTAATAAAATAAAAAAGCCCCCCAAAATAATAAAATTCCCTACCCTATACTAAATTAAAAATAGCCCTTAAAAGGACCCCCCCAACATTACAACCCACCACCCACACACCCAACCCTACTATAAAAACCCACCCAATCCCCCCTTAAAAAAACCTAACACTAACCCCTTGAAGATCACCCTACCTTGAGCCGTCTTCACCCAGCCGGGCACAAGTGGACCTCCAGAGGGGCAGAAGTCTTCATCCGATCCGGGTAGAAGAGGTCCTCCAAGCGGCAGAAGTCTTCATCCAGACGGCATCTTCTATCTTCATCCATCCGGAGCGGGTCCATCTTCAATCCAGCCAACGCGGAGCCGTCCTCTTCAAATGAAGTCCAAGTGAAGAATGAAGGTTCCTTTAAGTGACATCATCCAAGATGGTGTCCCTTGAATTCCGATTGGCTAATAGGATTCTATCAGCTAATCGGAATTAAGGTAGAAAAATCCTATTGGCTGATCCAATCAGCCAATAGGATTGAGCTCGCATTCTATTGGCTGATCCAATCAGCCAATAGGATTGAGCTTGCATTCTATTGGCTGTTCCAATCAGCCAATAGAATGCGAACTCAATCCTATTGGCTGATTGCATCAGCCAATAGGATTTTTCCTACCTTAATTCCGATTGGCTGATAGAATCCTATCAGCCAATCGGAATTCAAGGGGCACCATCTTGGATGACGTCATATAAAGGAACCTTCATTCTTCGCTTTTACTTTGTTTGAAGAGGATGGCTCCGCGTAGGCTGCATTGAAGATGGACCCGCTCCGCTCTGGATGAATGAAGATAGAAGATGCTGCCTGGATGAAGACTTCTGCCGCTTGGAGGACCTCTTCTGCCAAGATCGGATGAAGACTTCTGCCCCTCTGGAGGTCCACTTGTGACCGGCTGGGTGAAGACGGCTCAAAGTAGGGCGATCTTCAAGGGGTTAGTGTTAGTTTTTTTTAAGGGGAGATTGGGTGGGTTTTAGAGTAGGGTTGGGTGTGTGGGTGCTGGGTTGTAATGTTGGGGGGGTATTGTCTTTTTTTCAGGTAAAAGAGCTGATTACTTTGGGGCAATGCCCCGCAAAAGGCCCTTTTTAGGGTTATTTGTAATTTAGTATAGGGTAGGGAATTTTATTATTTTGGGGGGCTTTTTTATTTTATTAGGGGGATTAGAATAGGTGTAATTAGTTTAAAAAAATTGTAATTATTTTTTTATTTTCTGTAATTTAGTGGTTTTTTTCGTACTTTAGTTTATTTGATTTAATTTTAATTAATTGTAGGTAGTTTAGGTAATTTATTTAATGATAGTGTAGTGTTAGGTGTAATTGTAACTTAGGTCAGGATTTATTTTACAGGTATATTTGTCTTTATTTTAGCTAGATAGTTATTAAATAGTTAATTCAGGAACAAAGAAGAGCAGGCACTGCATCAGGGCTCCATAAAACTTGAATGCTTTATTTGAACATAGTTAAAAAATCAACAGCCACATCCGCTGTGTAGAACGCATTAAAAAGGTACAAAGTGTCAAGTACAAGGCAGGGGTGGATAGGACACAAGTACTGTCTGACTAGTTTCGAGTCCTCACAGGACTCTTATTCATAGACATGAAAAGGAAAAAGAGAGGCCTGTACTTAAAGGGGAACCCTGATTCAAAAAACAGCTGGCTCCTATACAAATTGATTGAGCAGCCGGATTACAGTTAACCCCTAAATGTCCAGGTCACTCTTTAGGTATTCCTAAACAAAAATGGTAAAAACAAGTAATGAAATTCTCAGTAACATAACATGATATTTAATTAAACAGTAGATTATCTCACTTGAAAGAACCTGGTAGAAGAGGTTACACATAACAAATACTGTACAAAATGTGTTAGAAAATGAAATTTCCTTATATCCTCATTAACCTTGCAAAAAAGAAAATTATGAAAAACATGCCTTCCTACAATATAAAATAGGAAATATAGGATAAAAGTAATACCATATTTCTTTCCTATTAATAAATCTTAGACAATAAATTGTATGAATATATATATGCATATGTGAAATATATGAGTATGATGTGGTACATCTATTTTATAGATGGTGATAGACATTTGGTATTTTAGGTGTCAATGAAGAAATTTATATCACATTCGCGATTCATTCCCCAAGGGGAACGTGTTTGTAATTTCAACATCCAGAATAATTCTTTCTTTTCCAAACATTTAAATTTATTTCCACCTCTAATGGGCAAGTTGACAGTGTCAATTATTTTTATGCTCATATTGGCTTCGTTGGTGAAATGAAAGCCATTGAAATGGTTGGCTACTGCAGAATCTTTATTATAATTTTTTGTATCTCTTGTGTGTTCATTAAACCGCTTTCTGGCTTCCCTAGAGGTTTGACCTGTGTACTGCGATTTACATAGATTACAGGTAAAAAGATACACCACAAAAGTGGTACTGCAATTTGCATAGAAATCTATAGTATATTCTTTTCCTGTGCTGGTACTAAAAAACAAATTGCCTTCCTGAATGTGTGTGCACATGTTGCAATTGCGTCTGCATCACTTGTAATTTCCTTATGTGTTAGCAAATCTTGTTTGTTTTCTTTGGTTCTCATAACTAAACTAGGGGATATAGTTTGTCCTAAAGTTTTTGATTTTTTAGGAACATATTTGATGTTGTTAATAAAAGGTCTTAGTATATCATCTCCTGAAAAAATGTGTGAATGTTTTTTTTTAAATTTTTACAATGTCATTGTATTGTTTAGAATATGCCGTGGTGAAAACTATTGCGTCCTTAAAACTAGAATCATTTCTCTTTTTCTTATTGTTATGTGTTCCTAAGGCTGTGTTGTAGTTTTTGATTTCTTTTCTACATTTTTCTAGACTATTAGCATTGTATCCTCTACAGATTAGTCTGTTTTTTAGGTCCAGTGATTGTGTTTCATAAATTTGATCAGACTTAGTATTTCTCCGTATTCTAATAAATTGACTGCGTGGTATTGCTTTAACCAAGTGTGCAGGATGTTGAGACGTGGCGTACAGAATGGTATTACCTGCCGTTTCCTTGCGAAAAGTACTCGTGACAATGCAGTTGTCAATAATTTCTAATGTGAGATCTAAATAATTTACACTTTTGGTACTAAATATCCCTGTAAATTTTAAATTAAATGGATTGACATTGATATATTCCATGAAAATGTTAAATTCTACATCATCTAATGGTTTTTTTACAATAACCAACAAATCGTCAATATAACGAATATATAATAGGATGTCTTCGAGCCAAGGATTGTGTGTGCTGTAAATATGTGACAACTCCCACCAAGAGACATATAAGTTTGCAAAGGCAGGGGCAAACTTTGCCCCCATGGCAGTGCCACATATTTGATTATAAAAACATCCATCAAACCAGAAATAGTTATGTGAGAGTAAAAATCTCAACACATCTCCTACATATTGTTTGGTGTGGATATTTAGATCCATCTCTCTCTGTAGAAAAAATTCTATTGCTTGTACCCCTTGATCTTGAGGGATACATGTATATAGAGAGCACACATCAATTACTGCCCATGAGTAGTTCTCCTTCCAACTAACAGTGTCCATAATTTCAATCAATTGGGCACTGTCTTTTAGATAGGAGAGCTGTTTCCTTGCAATTGGTTGTAATATGTCATCTAGCCATGCCCCCAAAGGCTCAAACAAGGACCGCACCCCTGAAACAATGGGTCTCCCTGGAGGGGAGATAGGGTCCTTGTGAACCTTGGGGACATGGTAGAAAATGGGAGTGAGAGGATGTTCAGGTATTAAATTGGAGATGTCTTTTTCCCCAAAAACACCCAAAGTTACACCTTCCATGACAATGAATTGTAATTTCTTTTTATATAAAAAAATGGGGTTACCTGGGAGTTTTTTTATATGTTTCTGTGTGATTAAGTTGTTTCATAGCTTCATTAAAATAAGCTTCTTTATCTTGAATAACAATGCTGCCGCCCTTGTCCGCATTTTTTATGACAATGTTGTTATTGTCTTGAAGGGATTTTAATGCCTGTTTTTCTTTATAAGACAGATTGTGGGCGGCAGCATTGGTATTGTTTCTTTTCTCTAATTCAAATATGTCCTCTTGGACCAATTTTTGGTATGAATTAATGATAGCACCTCTGTATTGTGTGGGGTAAAAATCCGATTTTGTCTTCTTTGGATGAACAAGCCTATTGGGGAGACCTATCTCCTGGTCCCCACTAAATAGATCTGTCAGTGTAACCAGGGCCTGTGCATCTTCAAATGGCAAAATGGGATCTTCACTATTAGTTTGTGATGAAATAGTTTCAACTTTAGATGCCTCTTGGGATATGTTTTCAGAATTTGTTAGTGCAAAAAACCTTTTTAAAGTTAGCTTCTGGACAAACTTGTTAATATCAAGTAATGTATTGAAACAAGAGAAATTGCCAGAAGGAGCAAACCCTAGACCTTTGGACAAAACCTGAAACTCCTCTTTCTTGAGGGTATATTTAGATAAATTTACCACACTGACATTATCGTTTTTAGAAAAAGTTCCAAGAGCTTGTTCTTCTGAATGAGTAGGATAAGATGTTATTGTCCTTTCTTTATCAATTTGTTTTTCCCTTTTTGTTCTCCATCTCTTCCGTTTTCTTTTTGCTTGGAGTTCCCCGATCGTGTCTTTGGACGAGCCACTTGTTCTGGATCTCACGAATCCGCCAACTCCACCGCCTCCTGTAAAAAATCACATGAAGAGGATGGAGAGATAGAAGGAGAGGAGGAAGAAAGAAGAGAAGAGCAGTTGGAAGAATAGGAAGTGCCTGAAAAACAGGCTTCAGAATCAGTTGTTTCTTCTTCAGGGGGGTGATGGAAAGCCACTTTTCTTTTTTTCTTTCCAATTTTCTTCAGAATAGATTTAGGTTCATTTTTTTCTGCTTCTTGTGTTGTGGCATTTTGTTTGTAATTATTGCCTTTACTTTTTCTGTTTTTATTCTTGTTAATTCTCTGTTGTCTACGTAATGCTGCCCAATTGTACACTCTTTGTTGCTCATAGTCTTCCTTGTCTCTTTGGAATTTGGTGCCTTTTCTTTCAGCCTGTTCTTTGTCTTGTTTGGAGGTTGATTCTATCATTTTTTTGTTCAATGCTATAAATTCAGCATGATTTTTATATGGTGTTAATTCATCTTTCTGGGTGATGATGGTTTCTTGTATCTTATTTTGTTTTTTATTTTTGACTTTGATAAGAATATTAAGTAAAGAAAAAGAACATATATTTAAAGCCTCATTCCACTCCTCCATATCAGCCTGATCTTCAAATTGAAAAGAAGGATACTTTTTTATACGGAGCCCCCTGGGTATTCTATTATTTTCAATGTATTTCTCAAATGCCACAATGTCCCACATCAGTCTCAAATCTGTGATTAGAGATTGTTCCAATGCCTTAAATAACTTTTTTACTTCAGTGTTGTCTGCGTGCACCTCATCCGTTGTAAAAATAGTGTTGAAGGATGTAGCTGTTGATTTTTTAACTATGTTCAAATAAAGCATTCAAGTTTTATGGAGCCCTGATGCAGTGCCTGCCCTTCTTTGTTCCTGTATGTATATAGTGGCTGGGTTTCGCCACTGCTACGGCACTCCGTTGGCTCTCTATGGGAAGTTTTTACTCAGACCGGTGTCACTTCCGGTTGGCTTGCCGGGTCCGTGGTTGTTGCTGGGAACGCCGCTTCTGTGTATTAAATAGTTAATAACTATTAAATAACTATTGTACCTAGTTAAAATAAATACAAAGTTGCCTGTAAAATAAAATAAACCCTAAGATAGATACAATGTAACTTTTATTTATATTGTAGCTATCTTAGGGTTTATTTTATAGGTAAGTATTTAGTTTTAAATAGGAATAATCTAGTTAATTATAGGAATATTTATTTAGATTTATTTAAATTATATTTAAGTTATTGGGTGTTAGGTTTAGGGTTAGACTTAGGTTTAGGGGTTAATATGTTTATTATAGTGGCGGCGGTGTGAGGGGGCAGATTAAGGGTTAATAAATATAATGTAATAACTATTTAATAACTATTGTACCTAGTTAAAATAAATACAAAGTTGCCTGTAAGTTAGCTTAGGGTTTATTTTACAGGTAAGTATTTAGTTTTAAATAGGATTAAATAGGATTAATTTATTTAATTGTAGTTATTTTATTTAGATTATTTTAAATTATATTTAAGTTAGGGGGGGTTAGGGTTAGGTTTAGACTTAGGTTTAGGGGTTAATACCTTTAATATAGTAGCGGCGACGTTGGGTGGCAGATTAGGGGTTAATAAATGTAGGTTGGTGTCGGCGATGTTAGGGACGGCAGATTAGGGGTTAATAAAATTTAACTAATGTTTGCGAGCCTGGAGTGCGGCGGTTTATGGATTAATATATTTATTAAAGTGGCAGCGATGTCCGGTCGGCAGATTAGGGGTTAATATATTTATTAAAGTGTTTCCGATGTGGGGGAGGCCTCGGTTTAGGGGTTAATAGGTAGTTTATGGGTGTTAGTGTACTTTTTAGCACTTTAGTTAAGAGTTTTATGTTACGACGTTAGCCCATAAAACTCTTAACTACTGACTTTTACATGCGGTAGAAGTCTTGACAGGAGAATGTCTACCGCTCACTTCTTCCAAGACTCGTAATACCAGCATTAGGCAAATCCCATTAAAAAGATAGGATACGCAATTGACGTAAGGGGATTTGCGGTATGCTTGAGTTGCGGAAGAAAAGTGAGCGGTACACCTGTACCTGCCAGACTCGTAATACCAGCGGGCGTTAAAAAGCAGCGTTGGGACCTCTCAACGCTGCTTTTTAAGGCTAACACAAGACTCGTAATCTAGCAGATTGATTTATATGTATAAACATATGTTTAACTATGGAGATAATGAAAATATTTTACATTACATTCTTATGCACATTATACAATATCTCAGAGGGATTATCAGCGATATTCGCATATAGATCTCGAGATATCTAGACTTTTGAGGGGACACTAAACCCAAATTTTTTTCTTTCATGATTTAGATAGAGCATGCACAATTTTCTAATTTACTCCTATCATCAATTTTTCTTCGTTCTCTTGCTATCTTTATTTAAAAAGCAGGAATGTGATGCATAGGAGACGGCCCATTTTTCGTTGAGAACCTGGGTTATGCTTGCTTATTAGTGGGTAAATGTAAGCCTCCAATAAGCAAGCGCTACCCATGGTGCTGAACCTAAAATGGGCTGGCTGCTAATATTTATATTCTTGCTTTTAAAATAAAGATAGCAAGAGAACGAAGAAAAATTGATAGTAGGAGTAAATTAGAAAAGTTGCTTAAAATTTCATGCTCTATCTGAATCATGAAAGAAAAAATATGGGTTCAGTGTCCCTTTAAATAGATATATTTGTCCACAAATCATCACATACAGTATACAAAAGAAGTGAGTACACCCCTGGGCAATATCAATTAAATATCAAATTATTCAAAATTGTATCGCCTCTCAATAATTGTTTTATTACTAAGTTGACAAGTAGAGTATTTTCTATTATAAACAATCAAAAACAAATACTTTCGAAAGATTATATTAAAAATACAGGCCCCAAAGTAGAAACTTAACGCAATAAAAGTGAATACACCTGACACACAAGTTAGATCACTGAAACAAATTGAGTACACCTATGATTTCCAATTAGCCTATTTGCTTGAGCACAGTTACCACTGCCAGAACAGTCTATTTTTTTGACTAATGGGCTGTGTCTATTTGCAAGTTTGCATCATGTCTCCACATGGAGAAGAATTGCCAGAGGAATTGAAAAATCTGATTGTGAGACTTTGCAAAGATGGAAAAGGATACAGGAAGATTGGTTACCAACTAAAAATCAGTCAAAACGCAGTTGCAGCAGTAATCAGGAGGTATAGATCGATACACATTTCCAAAAATCAGAGCAGCAGTGGTTGTCATCCTAAAATGACGCCACGGACATTGCGCTACTTGCACAATCTAGCTCTGAAAAACAGGCAAGTGCTTCAGATTTGGCTAAGAGATTATTAATGGAAATTGGAGTTTCTGTGACAGCTCAGACAGTGCTAAGGGCATTGCATAATGTCAACTTCTATGGACAGCATCCAAGGAAAAAACCCTTGCTTGCTCTTCGGCACAAAACTACAAGATTAAACTTTGCTAAACAACATGAAAAGCCTGATGAATACTGGGAGCACATTATTTGGTAAGATGACCAAGACCAAGATACAATTTTTCGTCTCAGATGGGGTGCAGAATGTTTGGTGTAAACCTGGTCAGGATTATTACAGTTAATAGTCCCAACAGTGAATCATAGAGGTGGCAGAGTGACGAAATGGGGCTGCATGAATGCAAAAGGTGTTGGGACGATGACATTTATAGATGGCACCATGAATGCCTGCAATATACCAAAATACTGGCTGACAAGATGACTCCCAGTCTCCAGAAGTTTGGCAGAGGACGAATATTCCAGAATGATAACGATCCAAAGAACATTGCCAAAAAAATAATAATTTCTAAAGGAGAAACAAGTGAAAACTATGACCTGGCCAAGTATGGCACCTGACTTGAATCCAGTAGAACACCTTTGGGGTATTTTAAAGAGAATGGTAGAGCAACGCAACCCCTCCAGCAAAGAGCAGTTGAAAAAAATTATCTCTGAAGAAGGGCAGAACATCTCTCCAGAAATTTGTACGACACTGGATTCCTCCATGCCAAGGAGGTTTGAGTCTGTCATCAAACATAAAGGTGGACATGCAAAGTATTGAAAAAATTAATGATTTGAATCTCAGTAATGAAAGGTGCACTGACTTTTGTTGCATTCATTTCCTGCTTTGGGGCCTGGTATTTTTAATATAGTAAATCTAAACTGTTCGTTTTTAATTTTACATAAGAGCAAATACCCTACTGTAAAACTTAGACGTAATGCAGTTACTGTTAGGTTATACAATTTTTAATCATTTGACATTCAAGTTATATTGCACTGGGGTGTACTCACTTCTGTTGAATACTGTATATAGAGAAACATTTATTTACAATTAAATAGAACATATTCCGTTAAGAAAACATTCTCGTAACATGAAATAATCGCATTTTCATGTACACTTTTCGAGGAGAATACGTCATGGGCTTTGCGCAGCAGATTCCAGTTTTAGTTTTTTTTCTATTTGTCTTCTTCATTGACTTCTATGGGGGAATACGTAAACATGCATGCGATTTGGCTTTTTAGATTAGGTTAGGTTATCAAGAGCGCAAAATAAGTTATTTTGCAACTTGTAATAGCTGCACAACCCCAAAAGCGAAAAAGCCATAACGCACGCATTGTTTTCGTAACTGCGAACAGTTTTGACACGCAACTTGTAATCTTGCCCTCTGAATTTCAAATAAACAGACAATTTTTATTTTTTTCTTCTATTTGCCGGCCCCCTATATCATGTGACAGACATCAGCCAATCACAGACTAGTATACATATAGAAAAAAGGAGTATCCAATAGCACAGCAGGGTTTAGAAAAAAAAAAGTGAAGTGAAGGTGAAGGTGAAGGTGAAGGTACAAGACATGGATGAATATGGCTGATGAATTTCACGGCTGGCGCATTTCGTGCCCTCTAGCGGTGCTTACTCATAGGTCTATAAGTAACTGCCGCTAGAGGGCGTGAAACGCGTCAGACGTTTTTGTCCATGTCTTATACCTTCACCTGTGTTTAGCTGGAATAAACCACAGTTTTTCTACTAAACTCTGCTGTGCAATCAGATACTTATTTTTTTTACATTGTTTTCAGCAGTTTGGTCACTGTCGCTTGTCTGATATTGCACCCTGCCTAAACGTCTGGTATATGCTGTCAGGGTTCGTGTGTGGCGTCGTTCGTCATCAGTGGGAGCACTGGTCCATATGCCACTATTGAGTTCTGAGCGACCAGAGTGACTATTTTGCTAGTATACATTTACCCTGTGAGCTTGTGCACATGCTCAGTAGGATCTTGTTCCCCAGAAAGTGTAAATATCAAATGACACTGCAAAATGTTATAATGGAAGTGAATTGGAAAGTGTCTTAAAACTGCTGCTCTATCCAAATCATAAAAGTTTATTTTGACTTGAGTGTCCCTTTAAGATCAACTGGAGCTTTTATTGAAAATCAAATAGGATTTGTATAGCTTTAACTCAACAGACTTCATTCTTCTTTCAACCTCACCTACTATGTTGCTATTATAAAAAACACATAGCTGCATAAATTGTTTAAGTGTAATCATGGTTACATTTTAGCATTGATCATAAAGTAATTGTTGGTTATTAGACCTTCAGGTTCTCATAAAGTTTTGTCAAGGCTTAATTTAAAGGGCCATTATATTCAAAACAATTACATTCTCTAATCCGTTAGAGCATGTCATTTTAAAGGGACATAATACTCATATGCTGAATCACTTGAAAGTGATGCAGCATACCTGTAAAAAGCTGACATGAAAATATCACCTCTATATAAAAACGGAAGCAATTTTACCTCAACATTTATTCAGCTCACCAGAGTAAGAGATCTATGAACAGTTACACTTCAGCTGCTGTCCAACTGCAAGTTGAAGAAAAAAAAATAGCCAATCAGCATCAGCAGTGCTGAGGTCATGCTATGCTTTGCTGTGATCTCATGAGATTTCACTGAAATCTTGTGAGATTTCATATTAAACCTAATGCTGAAGGGACAAACACCCCATAGCCTTTCTTAGTAGTAAGCTATTGGATAGAGAGGTGGGGTATGCAGCCATTGAAAAAAAGTGTCTGCCTCTGCTCTGGGCCTTTAAAAATATCCATCCTTACTTGTAAGGTAGGGAGTTCACTGTGGTGATCAACCATAATCCTCGGAAATGGTTAGACAGAGTGTCTGGGGATAATGGTTGGTTATTGCGCTGGAGTCTGTCCTTTGATATTCAGTTTAAACAAAGTTGTGCACACAGTAAAACTAATACTCTTCTGACAGAAGGATGTTTAATAACATGGTGTTCTCTCTCATGCTTTGCAGGTCAGACATTGTGGGGTCTCAGGAAGACCACCCAAGTCTGCCCTCTGCAATTGGGTGGGAAAGATGTGATAACCCTGGCTATATCAAACCTAGATGTATATTAATTTCACTGCACTGTTCAATTGTTCATTAAGTTTTGCATGTTTTGATTGACTGTTAGAAAATAAATGTTACTGATGCTGTTTTTTTACCTAAACTGAGTCTGTTCTGCTTATAATAAACCAGTTCTTCATCATACTGACAACTTAGACAATTATCTTTTGTTTGGGGAATTCTGGGACCTATTCCTCGAAAGATCCCCAACTTGTTGTAATCACATAACTGTTCTTGTAAGGACAATTCCACAAGTTCCAGCTGACGGAGTTGCTGCTGCTGATTATAACTCACTGCAGTGAATGTATACTACCTGCCATTCCCCTCTTTAGCCTAGAGATAGAGAGATTGTAACTAAAACCAGCTTCTAGGAGAGATACGGTCACTGATTGAGATTCCGTTAGAGGGAGAGAGTGCTCCAGTGGTCAGTATCATCACAAGCCCTAACAAAATAAATTAAAAAAATATCTTATGTGTGCTGCTGGCTTGTAGCTGTACAGCTATCTACTACTGTCTATCTATCTATCTATCTATCTATCTATCTATCTATCTATCTATCTATTGGATTTTTATAAAGTGCGGCAGCTCACCCGTAAGGGTCTCAAGGTCCTTTCTGAACTTATTTAGGAAGGTAGCTTGTCTGAGGTGCAGCGGTAGAGTGTTCCATGTCTTGGCTGCCAGGTGAGAGAAGGATCTGCCTCTCTCTGTGGTCTTCCTAATGCGGCGGATGACTATAAGGGTTTTTTCGGCCGATCAAAGCTGTCTGGCGGGGGTGTAGAAGGTGACGCAGTGGTTGACGTATTTGGGACTGATGTTGTGGAGGGCTTTGAATGCGTGGGTGAGAAGCTTGAATGTGATTCTTTTGTTGATAGGTAGCCAGTGCAGGTCTCGCAGGTGTTTGGTGATATGGCATTGGTGAGGGAGGTCAAGGATGAGTCGGCCAAGGCATTCTGGATGTGCTGAAGTTTGTTTTGGAGCTTGATAGTGGAGCCAGAATAGAGTGTGTTGCCGTAATCCGGTTGACTGCTGACGAGGGCATGGGTGACTGTCTTCCTGGTCTCGGTTGGGATCCACTTGAAGATCCTTTGCAGCAGGTGGAGTATGTGGAAGCATGAAGAGGAGACGGCATTGGCTTGTCGGTCCATGGCGAGCAATGAGTCCAGGATGACGCCTAGGTTTGGTGTATGGTCGGTGGGGGTAGGCGGGTGTCCAAGAGCTGTGGGCCACCCGGAGTTATCCCAGGCCGATGTGGTGGGTCCGAGGAGGAGGACTTCGGTCTTGTTTGCGTTCAGCTTGAGGCAGCTGTCTCTCATCCAGGCAGATGTCGGTGGGGTTGGTGGGTCGGCGGTGGTAGGTGAGGTCTGGGGTGCAAGGCTGTCATAGATGCGACGATCTTGCGATGGAAGTATGTGGCGAGGTTGTCGCAGAGGTCCTGGGAGGGCAGGATGTTGTTGGTGTTGGTGTTGCCGTTGGGTTTGGAGAATTCTTTGATGACTGTGAACAGCTCCTTGCTGTTGTGGACATTGGCATTTATTCTGTCTTAGATGGCTGTTTTCTTGGTGGTTTTGATGAGGTGGTGGTGGTTGGAGATTGCCTAATTGTAGGCCACTTTGTCCGTAGGGGTCTTGCTGGATCTCCAGGTTCTTTCTAGTCATCTGCAGTGGCGTTTGGAGTCCTGGAGGGCCAGAGTGAACCAGCTGACCTTGTTGGTGGGTTGGCGGCTGGACGATTTCTTGAGGGGGGCGAGGGTGGTGCTGCAGTCGGTTATCCAGCGGTGGAGGTTGCGGTGGAGGAGGTTGCTGGGGGGGGGATTGTTCAGGGTGGAGTACAGCTGTTCTTCAGTCATGTTGTTCCAGTTTCTGCAGGGCGGGTTGTGCTGCCAAAGGTGTCTTGGGGGTTTGTTGAAGGAAAAGTGTATGCAGTGGTGGTCGGTCCAATGGAATTCGGTGATGTGGTTGACTGAGACATGGTTGCAAGTGGAGAAGATCAGGTCGATGGTGTGTCCTGCTACATGGGTTAAGGAGTTGACTAGTTGCTTCAGTCCGATGGTTCCAAGGTTTTCCAGAAGGTTGGTTGTGTTGTGGTCGTTGGGGTTGTCTTGATGGAAGTTGAGGTCACAGAGGAGGATGTAGTCCACTGAGGCAAGGGCGTGGGGTGCGATGTGATCGGCGATGGAGTCGCAGAAGGCGTGGCGTGGTCCGGGAGGTCTGTAGATGTGGGTGCCACGGAGGGTGGTGTTAGGGGTTGACCTGGATCTTGAAGTGTAGGTGTTCTAAGTCAGGTGATTGGTCCTCAGAGCTGGTTGTGATGTGGAGGGAGTGTTTGTGGACGATGGCGATGCCTCCTCCAGGACGGTCGCTGCGGTCCTTATGGGTGATCTTGTAGCCGTCAGGGATGGCAATGGAGATGTCAGACATTGAGGCAGAGTTCAGCCAGGTACCGTAAGGAAGGCGACATCTGGGAAGGAGTTGAGCAGGTTCCAGATTTTGATGGTGTGCTTGTGGACGGAGCGGGTGTTGAGGAGGATGCAGTTGAGGTGGTTGCGGCTGTTTTTGCGTGGGTCGACTGGTTGGGTTGTGGTCCGAATGGAGGAGAAGGAGCAGTTGTGGCAGGTGAAGGGTCCTCTGGTGTTTGTCGGGGATGCGTGGTGACAGGCGGACGATCTGCCGGTGTCGAGAGCGCAGAAGGTGCAGACATCGTAGTGGTGGTGGTTGCAGGAACCAGGGTTCGTAGCACTGGGTACGGTCCAGGTGCCTTTGGCGCGCCAGCATTGTGGCTGCACAGTGGCAGCCATTAAGTAGAGGAGGAAAGTGGGAAGGCTGGGCAGCTGGGAGGCAAGTAAAGTCCCTGGGGAGGGATGTGAACAGCGGGGAGCGCTTTGGGAAGCTTAAGGAACAATGAAGGTAAAGCAGCAGGAGTGGCAGAGAGGCAGAGCCTCTTTAAACTTTATTTAAGTTTAAGCTTCACCTGCTTCTAGTCTGAACTGAATAAGTTCCCCATAGGAAATAGGGGTTAACTAATTTCTGTTAATGAACGAATAATGCTGTAAAAATCAGTTTGAACCAAAATGACCTAGGGGCTAATCTTAGATGACAGAATTCTTTTTTTCTATTAATGACAAATGATCTGTCTAAAACCATTTGCTTGTGTGTGCACATTTCTAGTTACAGTCATGGCCAAAAATATTGGCACCCCTATTTTTGGAGTTTTGTGTGGAATGTGTCAGATTTGGCTTTTTTTCTCCACTTTCTTTGTGTCATACCAATACAAACAAAAGAAATAAACAAGTAATTGCAACAATTTTTTGGGCGCAGTGGTGCATTATCTGACAGAAATGCAGGGGTGCCAATATTTTTGGCCATGACTGTATAAACATCATGTAAATAGCAACATGTGGACTGCACAACAAGGTTACTTTAGTAATTATATGACTTCTAACATATAATTGTAAAAAGTGAGGAAATACATTTCTGTATAAGAAAATAAAGTATTTTCCAATTTTGTTTAAACATAGTAGCTTATTGTAAGGACTGTAAAATATAACTTTATATATTCAAAGTATTTTTGCTATGTAGCTAAATAGATAATACCCAAAAATATAAGAAAATAATTAGGTATACACTAAGAAGCAGATTAATCAGGATTAGGTAATAGCCTGTTAGAGGAGTGCTGCACAAAATAGGTTATGTGACCAAACAATACAGGTTCAGCAAACGGAATAGAACACTGAGATAATACAAAGTCCTATCTTCCATCAGGAGCAGTCACTTGTGAGAACGCTGTTCATATTTTCTTCTGAAACCTTGTATCATCTGGAGAGTTGCTCTTTAACCAAACTACTTACCGGAAATCTCACCAAGCTGCAGTATTGTTGTATATTTGCTCTCTCAAGTCCATGTATGTTCCACTTCGCTGCACTCCTCCCCAAGCTAAGTATTACTTGGAACCTGTGATCTAAAACCGCAAGTATATGTTTTCCTTATTTGAAGTGTAAAACTGGGTTACATTCCATTTAAGATGGCAACTGCAGTGTATCTTAATTTTACTGTGATATTCGTATCAGTTCTCAACCTTACAGAATACCATACTAACACCAATTGGTGTTCCTGGAGTGTTCCGGTAACCAAAGTCACTGATTATGAAGAAATGAACATTGTGATATTTCTTCAGGAGAAAACATATAAAGGTGAAAGAAAGCTTGAGCTTACAAATATATTTATGGCAGATTCATTATAAGTCCCAATTGGTGTTAGTATGGTATTCTGTAAGGTTGAGAACTGATACGAATATCACAGTAAAATTAAGATACACTGCAGTTGCCATCTTAAATGGAATGTAACCCAGTTTTACACTTCAAATAAGGAAAACATATACTTGTGGTTTTAGATCACCGGTTCCAAGTAATACTTAGCTTGGGGAGGAGTGCAGCGAAGTGGAACATACATGGACATGAGAGAGCAAATATACAACAATACTGCAGCTTGGTGAGATTTCCGGTAAGTAGTTTGGTTAAAGAGCAACTCTCCAGATGATACAAGGTTTCCAGAAGAAAATATGAACAGCGTTCTCACAAGTGACTGCTCCTGATGGAAGATAGGACTTGAATGTAAAATGTCTAGATTTGCAGAGGTTCCGGTCAGGTGATCTGGCATCAGCTGAGACTGCAAGTAGCAGAGGGAATTTCAGACTAATAGGTTCAGGAAACAAAATGAGGAAGTCCCGTAACAAGGTTATAAGCAGATATAACCTAAGTCAAAATGAGAGACTAAAGGTAGCTTGCAGCAGTAAGACTCGAAAGAGCTACAATATTCAAGCAATGTGATTTGGGTTAGAGAAGCTTAAATAGGTGTCAGCAAAGTAGGTAGGGTCAGGTTTAAAGGGATATTACACTTATAAACACACCGTTTAAGTCTCAGGTTTTAGTAAACCAAGTACTTAAACAAAGAAATGTCAGTAAAATAAGTACTTAATGCAAGCAACTCCACGTACACTATCGTGTTCAAGTTCACCCTTCCTATTCCTGGCCACTAGTCGGTGTCAGGTGGAAATATTCCTTAAACGGAAGTGATAGTGACAAGAATATATTTGAAATCCACAGAGACCGGAGTTGCAAGAGTCAGAGGAAGAGCAGGCGACAGGAAAGGTTGTTAAACTTTCTAAAGTCAGGGTAGGCAACTGGCAACTCAAGGTCATTAAATAATCTGAGGTCAGGGCTGGTGGCTGGCAAGGCAAGGTCATTAAACAATGCAAGGTCAGGACTAGAAGCTGGCAAGGCAAGGTCATAAACAATCCAAGGTCAGTGCCGCCCCTCCTAAAGGATGGCCACCAGACACCTCCCAGAAAGTCAGGATGAGACAAATGAAATTCTTGAATGAGGGCATCTGCATGAAGATGGTCCACAGGCTCCCAAGAGTGCTTCCCAAGACTCCCAAGAGCAAGCGAAAAAGGTGCTCAAGCTTGCCAGCACAAAAACCTGTAATCAAGAATAGATTCTACCTCATATTCATAGTATGCATTCACAACAACTGGAACAGGAGAAGAGAGAGTAGTGGAAAGGAAAGGGTTAGAGATAAAGTGTTTAAGGAGCAATTTATGAAATACAGGCTGGATCTTGTAGGAGTCAGGCAGTTGTAAACAATATGTCACAGGAGTTATCTGAGCTAAAACAGAAAAAGATCCCTCAAATCTGGCTCCCAATTTCTTGGTGGGACAAGTGAGTCTCAGTTTTTTTGTGGATAGACAAACACATTTTCTTCCACAGAAAACTGGAGCAGGTTGACATCTATAAATGGCAAACTGTTTATATTTTTCTTTGGCCTTTTTCATAGTCTTCTGAGCAAGGGTATGTATATTTTTCAATATTTGTAACCGGTCTCATACTTCAGGCATAGATGAGGAGTAGGCATGACTGCTGGATGCAGGCTATAATTGAAGTAAAAGGGAGAAAAAGTAGTGGGGTCATTCACATAGCACATTGTGCAAGGCATTCAGGAGAAGGAAATTATATGGTCCTGGAGGCCCAATTCACAACAGGATTATGTTGATGAAGCCAGGGAAGACCCAATACTAGGGGAAACATAAGTGACTGCACCAAATCAAACGATAAGTATTTAACTATTCCCAGGGTGAGGGTGAATAACTGTAAGTAAAGGAAATTTTTTTTGAGTAACTGAACCAGATTTTATGGTGGATCTATCTATGACTAGTGATGTCGCCAATTGTTCACCGGCGAATAGTTCCCGGCGAACATATGCGATGTTCGATCCGCCCCCTATTCGTCATCATTGAGTAATACTTTGACCCTGTACCTCACAGTCAGCAGGCACATTTCAGCCAATCAGCAGCAGACCCTCCCTCCCAGACCCTCCTACCTCCTGGACAGCATCCATTTTAGATTCATTCGGAAGCTGCATTGTTAGTGAGAGGAGGGACAGTGTAGCTGCTGCTGATTTAGTAGGGAAATCTATAGCTAGGCTAGTGTATTCAGTGTCCACTACAGTCCTGAAGGACTTTTTCCTGTGTAATCTAATTGCAGTTGCCTGCCTGCCAGCGTGTGTGTTAGGCTCACAGCGTATACTGTGCCCACTTGCCCAGTGCCACCACTCATATCTGGTGTAACAGTAGTGTAGATTTAAAAAAAAAAAAACTTTTTTGACTGTGTTAAACAATAGCAGTCAGTTTCCTTCACACGTGTGCGTTTAAGTGCCTGCCTGCCAGGGCACAGTGTCACCCCAGTGCAACTCATAGCTGGTGTAACAGTAGTGTAGATTTAAAAAAAAAAACAACACTTTTTTGACTGTGCTAAATAATAGCAGTCAGTTTCCTTCACACGTGTGCGTTTCAGTGCCTGCCTGCCAGGGCACAGTGTCACCCCAGTGCAACTCATATCTGGTGTGACAGTAGTTTAGATTTAAAAAAAACAACACTTTTTTGACTGTGTTAAATAATAGCAGTCAGTTTCCTTCACATGTGTGCGTTTAAGTGCCTGCCTGCCTGCCAGGGCACAGTGTCACCCCAGTGCAACTCATATCTGGTGTAACAATAGTGTAGATTTAAAAAAAACAAAAAACTTTTTTGACTGTGTTAAATAATAGCAGTCAGTTTCCTTCACACGTGTGTGTTTAAGTGCCTGCCTGCCAGGGCACAGTGTCACCCCAGTGCAACTCATATCTGGTGTAACAGTAGTGTCTATTTAAAAAAAAACAACACTTTTTTGACTGTGTTAAATAATAGCAGTCAGTTTCCTTCCCACGTGTGCGTTTAAGTGCCTGCCTGCCAGGGCACAGTGTCGCCCCAGTGCAACTCATATCTGGTGTAACAGTAGTGTAGATTTAAAAAAAAACAACACTTTTTTGACTGTGTTAAATAATAGCAGTCAGTTTCCTTCACACGTGTGCGTTTAAGTGCCTGCCTGCCAGGGCACAGTGTCACCCCAGTGCAACTCATATCTGGTGTAACAGTAGTGTAGATTTAAAAAAAAACCACTTTTTTGATTGTGTTAAATAATAGCAGTCAGTTTCCTTCACACGTGTGCGTTTAAGTGCCTGCCTGCCAGGGCACAGTGTCACCCCAGTGCAACTCATAATTGGTGTAACAGTAGTGTAGATTTAAAAAAAACAACACTTTTTTGACTGTGTTAAATAATAGCAGTCAGTTTCCTTCACACGTGTGCGTTTAAGTGCCTGCCTGCCAGGGCACAGTGTCACCCCAGTGCAACTCATATCTGGTGTAACAGTAGTGTAGATTTAAAAAAACAACACTTTTTTGACTGTGTTAAATAATAGCAGTCAGTTTCCTTCACACGTGTGCGTTTCAGTGCCTGCCTGCCAGGGCACAGTGTCACCCCAGTGCAACTCATATCTGGTGTAACAGTAGTGTACATACCTGATGTTTTAAAGCACGTTATTCCAAACAATTTAGGAATGTTAGGTGATTTATGCCCTTTATGGATTAAAACCAGACTCTGCATCAACTATGTAATTTTCCATGGGAGTTTTGCCATGGATCCCCCTCCGGCATGCTACAGTCCAGGTGTTAGTCCCCTTGAAACAACTTTTCCATCACTATTGTGGCCAGAAAGAGTCCCTGTGGGTTTTAAAATTCGCCTGCCTATTGAAGTCAATGGCGGTTCGCCTGGTTTGCCCGTTCGCGAACAGTTGTGGAAGTTCGCGTCCGCCGTTAGCGAACGCAAAATTTTAGGTTTGCGACATCACTATCTATGACCCAAAAAAGCACACAAAAATATTTAGACAGCTTTGATATTTGATGTTAAACAGCAAATGTATTATTCATGAAGCAGCCTGTAGCTATGGAGTCAAGAATTGCTGCAACATGTATTGTTTGCTGATCCCACTGGAGAGAAAGAGAAACAATAAAGTGAGTTAAATTCTCTAAAATTAATGTTGTAAGGAGAAGTGACAACTGGTGCTGAGACCCACGAGAAGAGCGACAACCACTTAAAGTACATTAGTGAATAAAATAATTTGCGCCACCTCAATACTTACATAGGATCAACATTTTCCTTCTAGCCCATTCTTCAGCTGAAAGAGGACTCAAGGCTGTACCAGTCTCCAGAGGTTCAGGCAAAGCTATCTGTCCTGGAGGAACAGAAGGATGAGAACCAGCATTGAAAGTCTGAAATGTAATCTTCCACAGGATGATTCCCTTGCTGTAGTAAACGTATATTAATATCAGCAGTAACAGCTAACTGGAGATCTTCATATAAAACATCCATGGCTCCAAAAATGTAATCCAAAGAAAGGAGACAGGGCTCTTTAGTCTCCAAGATTTGGTGATGGGCCCAGACCATATAAGCTTCATCTAGTAATATAATAACTATATAAACTTTTAGAAAGTTAGAGGCATAGGTATGTGGTTTAAATGGGAACAAAATATGTCAGGATGTTTAAAAAGTCTATAACTAGCATGGTCCAGAGAGAAACAAGCCAGGAGGTGTACTTGCAGGTTGAGGGGTCAATGCATTTGAAGCAGAAGAAGTTCCAGAAGTACTAGCTACAGGTATGCTTTCTTCCTGTACTGTAGATTGCAGGCATGGCACTTGGGCTTGCAGAAGTGAAAGGCCTCCCCAAACCAGTTGGCTAAGCTGTGACATAGGTTGTACTAGCTCCTCCAATTGGGAGGCAACTCTTGTCATCTTTCTGGTTTGTTTGTAATGCCATGAATGCCACTGAGACTACTAAGTTCAAGTTCACCTTCCCTATCTATTTCTGGCTGCTAGTCTGCGTCAGGTAGAGAGATTTCTTAAACAGGAGGGACAGTGACAAGACTTTGGAATCAATAAAGACTGGAGATGCAAGAGTCAGGGGAAAAGCAGGTGGCAGACAATGTTGTTAAACTATCCAAGGTTAGGGTAGGTGGCTGGCAAGACAATGTCATAATAAAATCAGAGGTCAGGACTGGCGACTAGCAAGGCAAGGTTGTAAACAATCCAAGGTTAAGATAGGCCAAGGTACAAACAGACTAAGAACAGAAACAAGCGCTAGGTTGTTGAAAACTAGCCAAACAAACAAGCAATGCAAAGATGAACTGACATTATTTATAAAGGCCAAGGGACGTAACCAGCAACAGGTGAGCAACATGTATGGTTACCTGTTTAAGTGTATAAGCAAAGTATTGTATGACGCCAACCACTAAGAAGTTGAGAAGTGCATGCACATGGATATTGAATATGGGAACAGCAAAGAACACCTGCCACATTGCCAGGCCTGAAACCACATCTAAGCGGATGCTGCCCATGAACTCGAGCAAGTGACAAATGCATTGCCTTGCGACCCCAAAGACCAGAGACTGATACCGGCCATCCCCGCAGGGAAGGTACCTTGACTTAACAAGACGTTTCCTTATTTTTCCATATTTAAGTGTTAATGTCACTGTCATTAACATATTTTATTTGATGTCAAACTGCTAGCATATGGAATTTTAGCAGTATAATGTTTTGTTATCCTTTTGCAAGAATATGTTTATTTGCCTAGAATTAATTTTAATACAGGTAAGCTCTATAAATATTTGTAAGAGCTTTTTGATTATCAGTTTATGATTAAATGCTCATAACAGCATTAAATATGTAAGACTATTTTTGTCAACACTGAGGTTTTCCATATCCTCATACTTCAAGTATTTTTAGAATGTGAAAGAAAAATATTTGTATTAAAGGAGATATAAAAGCTGTAATATATGCATGGCATATACGTATAAGCAATTAGGCATAGTATTGAAAACAACATTTAAAACGTCTATTACCTCTTGATAAAGCTTTAATTAATATATGTTTCTGGTAACTCAAAAGATATGTAGTACCATGTTAGTCAGCAATTTCAAAGAAAGGATAAATAAATGTAAAAGTGATTTTAGGGAATATTAGGGAATATAATTTTTCGCTTTCAGGACACTAAGGTATCTTCATCAGATATATATATATATATATATATATATATATATATATATATAGACACACAGAGAGAGTATCAGCGCTATGTCCCAAAAGGAAAAAGGAAAAACACCAGTCTCTGTAGATGTAATTACAGCCCTCCTGTGTATATGTCACAATCAGTCTTAAATGATATATAGGAGGAAAAAATCCAGGATGTCTCGCAGCCTAATCCCAAAATACAGAGAGTATCCAAAGGAAGGAAATCCCAGTGAAATCTAAGAACAACAGAAGAGGGAAGGGCTCACAGACAAAAGGATCCTGGTGTAATATGTTAAAGGGACACTCAGGCTTTATTAAATTTTCATGATTCAGATAGAGCATGTAATTTTAAACAACTTTCCAATTTACTTCCATTAAAAAAAATGTGCACAGTCTTTTATATTTACACTTTTTTTGAGTCACCAGCTCCTACTGAGCATGTGCAAGAACTCAGACTATACGTATATGCATTTGTGATTGACTGATTGCTATCACATGGTACAGGGGGAGTGGAAATATATATAACTTTAAAATGTGTTAGAAAAGAATCTACTACTCATTTGAAATTCAGAGTAAATGCTATTGTATTGTCTTGTTATCTTGCATTTGTTGATTATGCAAATCTGCTGTGTTTACTGGTCCTTTAAGAGTCCACAGTCATCAATCAAAACGTAAGCCAAATTTGCACTCACTTGTAACAACCTCAACACTATGAGGTATAATGAAAGCAGGGAGGCTTTTCATAGCCAGTTGAATCCTCTTTGTCCAGTTCCTTTATGTCTCTCCCAACAGAAGATAAACCGTTATCAGAGAGCTCCACAGCAAGCTGTCCCACCCTATAAAGCACACAAATCCCAATCGCGGATTGAGAGGAGAGGGTGTTGTGAAGTTCGG
Organism: Bombina bombina; assembly: GCF_027579735.1. Classification (NCBI taxonomy): domain Eukaryota; kingdom Metazoa; phylum Chordata; class Amphibia; order Anura; family Bombinatoridae; genus Bombina; species Bombina bombina. The sequence continues at coordinate 156,132,059 of NC_069503.1, forward strand.
AGATACCCAAAAATTCCATTGACTTATAATTGGGATTGTTCCAATCAGCCAATAGGATTAGAGCTGCTAAAATCCTATTGGCTGTTCTAATCAGTATATATATATATATATATATATATATATATATATATATATATATACACTTACGTATACAGAAAGAAAAGCACTCTCTCAGAAATGAACACCAGCTCAGTAACTTATTTTAATAAAATATATGCAAGGCAAAAAGTCTCTAAAAGAGCTCTAATCCTATTGGCTGATTGGAACAGCCATATTGGATGACATCACTTGCATTGAAGTTCCAGTTTAGGGTGGCGACCGTATGAAGAGGATACTCCGCGCCGGATTTCTTCAGGGTGGACCCGCTCCACGCTGGATGGATGAAGATAGAAGATGCCGTCTTGATGAAGACTTCTTGCCACCTGAATGATGACTTCTCTGGCTGGATGGATCCTTCAAGTGGGACTTTTAAAAACTGTAAGTGGATCGTCGGGGGTTAGTGTTAGATTTTTTAAGGGTTTTTTGGGGGGTTTTATTTTTAGATTAGGGTCTGGGCATGTAAAAGAGCTAAATGCCCTTTTAAGGGCAATGGGGAGCTTAGGTTATTTAGATAGGGTTTTTATTTGTGGGGGTTGGTTGGGTGGGTGGTGGGTTTAACTGTTGTGGGGGTGTTTGTATTTTTTTTTACAGGTAAAAGAGCTGATATCTTTGGGGCAATAAGGGCCTTTTAAGGGCCATTGATAGTTTATTGTAGGCTAGGGTTTTTTTTTTATTTTGGGGGGCTTTTTTATTTTAAGTGGGTTATTAGATTAGGTGTAATTCTTTTTTTATTTTTGATAATGTGTTATTGTTTTTTTCGTAATTTAGTGTGTTTTTTGTAACTTTTTTTTTGGTAATATAGTACTTTTAATAAGGTTTAATAGTATATTTAAATAATTTGAGTAGGGTTAGGGTTTTTTAATATGCAATTTAGTTGAATTGGTAGTTTCATTTAATTGTAGTATAATAGTTAGGGTAGGTAAATTAATAGTTAAAATAGTTTATTTTAATTCTACAGGTAAGTTTAAATTTATTTGAAGATAGGGATGTTGTAATTTTAATTTAAAGTTAGCGGGTTGTTAGGTTTAGGGGTTAATAGTTTATGGCGATGTGGGGGGCTGACGGTTTAGGGGTTAATAGGTTTAGTTAGTGGTAGTGATGTGGGAGGCCAGGGGTTTAAAGGTTAATAAGTTTATTTAGTGGCGGCGGTGGCGGTGAGTGGCGGAATAGGGGTTAATAAATTTTATTTAGGTTGCGGCAATATCGGGGGCGGCAGATTAGGGGTGTTTAGATTTGGGATTTATGTTAGGGTGTTAGGTGTAAACGTAACTTGTTTTCAACCATATAAATCAATGGGATATCTGGCAGCTTCGAACATAACCTTTCGCTGCTTTCAGACTCCCACTGATTTCTATGGTATCTGCGACCTCCAGGGTAGCGGATTGAAAACCAGGTACGCTGGGTCGGAATAGCTGCGAGCGTACCTGTTAACTTTTGATAAATGGGAATATGTGTCAAATAGAGCAGAATGTGTATTCGGAACATCTGTAATGATGTAAGCATCGATCTGCGTCGGATTGAGACCGGTGGATCGTATGTTACGTCACAAATTTCAACATTTGCTGGTCTGTAACCTTTGATAACTAGATCAGATCAAGCTCACGACAATTACGCTGTGGATTTCTGGCGTATTTGCAGTTGACATCTTGATAGATAGGCCCCTTTGAAACGTGTTAGGACCTATGCTGGGGTCTGCTACTTGATTATCTGACAATAAGGACACTGTCCATCTCCTCAGTTCATTGGACTCTAAAGTTGTACTTTAACCAAACCGCTAAACATTCCTGTGCAGAATTACTACAATTGAACTTACTTATACCTCACAATCACCTAGATTACAAGTTGTGTGTTCGTGTTTTAACGCTGAAATAATTGTCATTTCAGCGTTAAAACAGAACTGCAGCCATTACAAATCCTGTCGGTATAGCTGTACCACAAGCCTTTTAGCCTGTAACACAACGTCATTCCCGCACTCAAAAAATTTAGTTTTTTTCATGGGGCTTCCATAGCGCTGCCCCTACGAGTTTTGCAGTGAGGCTAAAAAGCCTGCGTTCCAGCCTATACCGACAAGATCCGTTTCGCAATCTAAAAGCAGTAGTTATGAGTTTTTTACGCTACAAAACTGTTACATAAAACTCATAACTAAAGTGTTACAAAGTGCACTTAACACCTATAAACTACCTTGCATTCCTATTGGCTGATATGATTTTGGAAATTCAAATCAGCCAATAGGATGAGAGCTACAGAAATCCTATTGGCTGTTCGAATCAGCCAATAGGATGAGAGTTACAGAAATTCTATTGGCTATTCAAATCAGCTAATAGAATTTCATTAGCTCTCAATTTTTTGTAATTTTAGTGTTTTTTTATTTTTTGTAATGGTAGGTTTTAGTGTAAGGCAGCTTAGGTTTTATTTCATCACAGGTAAGTTTGTATTTATTTTAACTAGGTAGTTAGTAAATAGATAATACCTACCTAGTTAAAATAAATACAAACTTACCTGTGAAATAAAAATAAAACCTAAGCTAGCTACAATATAACAATTAGTTGTATTAGGTATTTCATTTTAAATAGGTATTATTTAGTTAATAATTGTAATTTTAATTTAGCTCTATTTTAATTTTGTTAAAGTTAGGGTGTGTTACGGTTAGGGTTACGTTAAGTTTAGGGTTAGGTTTAGGGGTTAATAGTTTAATTTGGGTTGTTGCAATGTGGGGGGCTGGTGGTTTAGGGGTTAATAAGTTTATTTAGTGGTAGTGATGTTGGAGGCCAGAGGTTTAGGGGTTAATAGCTTTATTTAGTGGTGACAATGTTGGGGAGTGGCGGAATAGGGGTTAATAAATTTATTATAGTGTGGGCGATGTTGGGGTGCGAGGGAATAGGGGTTAATAACTTTAGTATAGTATATTTAGTATAACATTATGTAGGTGCCGGCGATGTTGGGAGCAGCAGATTAGGGGTGTTTAGAAGTGAGGTTTATGTTAGGGTGTTAGGATTAAACGTAACCTTTTTTCCCCATAGACATCAATGGGGCTGCGTTACGGAGATTTTCATTCTGCGCTTCAGGTGTTTTTTTCTGACACCTTCTCCCCATTGATGTCTATGGGGAAAGCGTGCACGAGCATGTCAAAACAGCGCTTGAATTGTGTGCGGTATGAAGCTCAACGCAACCATATCACACGCACAACCTGGCTGTTTGAAAACTTGTAATGGCAGCGCTATAGAGGGTTAAATAATGCAACTTTTGTTGCTTCCGTTAATTTCCCTATAGTGCACATAACTCGTAATCTAGGTGAACGTGTTGAGGTTGGCTATGTGAGTGAAATAGTCTGTATATTTTAATTACCTTTATTACATAGTAACATAGTAGATGAGGTTGAAAAAAGACAGAATTCATTTGAGTTCAACCTATACAAATCTTAATATACTTACAAAAAGCTCCAGTTGAGCTTAAATGAATCCAATTAAAAGGTTACCATTTAACACAAGCAATCATATCCCTGAATTCTGTTTCTAGACAGAATTTTTTTTCAACCATTTTTAAATGTATCTAAGGCATTGCCATTTACAACCTCCTCAGTTAATGAGTTTCACAATTTGATTGCTCTTACAGTGAAAAAACTTTTACGTTGCAGGAGATTAAATCTCCTTTAATTCAGCCTTAAATTGTGACCACTTCTCACAAACAATTTTCTTGGAATAAAAAGAGCTTATGTCATCTCTGAATATGGGACTTGAATATATTTATATAAAGTAACCATGTCACCTCTCAAGCATATTTTTTTCTAGAGAAAACAGACCCAGTTTGGCTAACCTCTTCTCATAGCTTAAATTCTCCATTCCCCATATAAGCTTTGTGGCCCTTCTCTGAACTTTTTCTAAGTCTTCAATAGCTTTTCATGAGATTGGTCCCCAGAACTGCACTCTATACTGAAGGTGAGGTCTTACCAGTGACAGAATTATGCTTTCCTCCCTTGCATCAATGCCTCTTTTTTAAAAAAAATATTTTTTATTGAGGTTATTACATACATAGAACATATAGAACATGTTCTGTCAGACACATAAACTATTCCCACCTCCTATAACCTCCGATCCAATACCAGCACATTATTTAGCTTGCCTCAATATAAAAAGAAAGCAACTCGATCCTCCTTTTCCTGCAGAGCACCACAATTATGGAATGATCTCCCGCACACTTTCAAACCTTCCCCAAGCCTAATATCCTTTAAGAGATCCCTCTCTGCTTATCTCAAAACAGAATGCACCTGTCATGGTTGATTATATATTTCCTACCTGTTCTATGTTAAATTTTTTCATATATTGTGTACTATTATTGTTTTTGTATTTTATTGTACCCTATTGTATCAATGCAATGTTTTGTGGACCCAGAACATACTTGAAAACGAGAGAAATCTCACTGTATCCTTCCTGGTAAAATATTTTATCAATAAAATAAATAAATAAACCATGTACATATTATTGGCAACCATACAATTTGTCATAAACTAACATACATCGTTAATAGTCGAAGGGAAGGCATCGAGCATAGTTAGTACAGTCACAGAAGTTAATATAGAGGTAATTGCATTCAAGTAACCTATAATATATATTACTATCCTTTGTTGATTATATACATTGCTTATGTAGGTGCCCTAGTACTGTATGAAAGAACCTATAGAGTTAATACCTTATATTAATTTTAAGATTAGTGAAGGGTTTATCAATAACTTCTATGGGTAAGCACACATATATAGATTTTTAGGGATTTAAACAAGGGATCTGTGTCCCGTAGCAAAACATATTAACTATATGGGGGGAACCGGAGCTTGCGATGTTCAAGACGACTTATAACTCCCATGGAATTCCATGCCTTAAAGGGAGGTGCATCTAACTTTGTAGGGTCAACAGATACAAAAAAGTATACTGGGCTTAGTTGCAACAACACTACTAGACTTATGGGGAGGTACCGCAGCAAAATTAGTAATATTAAGGATCCTGGGTATAAATACTTTCTAGGCCAAAGATAATATCAAACATGGAGGAAATTAAAAGTCGGTATGGGTCACATACTAACAAAAATATAACTTGTAGTAAGGGAACACTCCGGCCTCATTACAATTTTAATTGACAAATAAAACAAAGGCTTAGTCCTAGTCTGGGGAATATATTTATAAAATAGGTATACATCCTAAGAAGGTGAAGCTGGAGATGTATACAGACCATTTTCCAATGTCAGTTAATAAAGTTGCATAACTAATAAGTACTTTTCAGCGTGTGGTAGTCTTCTAGATAAACCAAAAACTACAGAACAAGTAAGCATTATCATATTATATATAGCAAATATATGAGCAGCATAATCAGAGTATATAAACCTTAGTGTTACTACATATGACTCCATGAATCTTTAAGCTCCCCCTGCCAGTAACAAGACAACCTCTTGTCATTTAGGTCAATAATAAGGAGCTAAAAGTGACTATTAAAGTTATGGTGTAGCTAAAAATATTGAGCCTAACATAGCCCATATAGTTATATGAGAGTAGATACATGCAACTATGAATTTGTCTAATAGGAGCAAATATATAAACTGAAGCTTATGAATGTCTCTCTTATCATAATAAACATAGACATTGTTTAATAAACAAACATGTAAGTTACAGTAAACTCCAAATTGTCATAAATGTGCTTAACTAACAGGGATATACTAGGCAAGGTAGGTTCAGGGAGTAAGAGCTACGAGTATTATATAAGACCGGAGGCCCCTTTTCTTTCAGTATCAGTTTGTACGATGTTAGGCTCTAAAACATCCTCATGGAGCATAACTAAAGCTATAAGCGATATAAAACTGAACAAGAAAATCAACACGTATTTATAACCTAGTGCAACAACACTGGCAATAGGATGCCATGCAAATGGTACTGAGAGAACAGTCTCATTAACACACATATATACATGTAAAGTTTCTGCTAAGTAGGCAACTAACTATAATCAAATCATTGTCTCATACATAGTCACAGGCAGTGACTAATTTTTTAGGGGGGTACATAAGATACCACAGTCAAACTGGGGGGGGGGGGCACTAATAATTTTTACCACTAAATCATACCACTGAAAATAAACTAACTAAATATATATAAATAAGATTCCAAATAGTCTGACAGATTTTTATTGCAACATATTATTTTTTGTCTGTCTTCCTTTTATCACCATAACAAAAAAAATGGAGAAAACATCAACAAGCACTGCACTAGATATATAACCAGCCAGGAATAGAAAGTTTGATGACTTCACACGGTGTATAGAGGCATCATCTTTTCTCTTTTATTACCCCATCTGGTTATGTTTTTTTAATGATTGACACCAGACAGTCAACTTGCAGACCTCACCCACCTAATTACTAAGAACAGAAGTAAGTAACTAAGTAGGTAAAGTTGGTATATGGTAAATTTAACCGTATATGGATTGGTAACACAAAGATTTGGGGATTTTTTTTTTAAGTTTATACTCTGAAACACAGTGAATGATTCTTTCACCATGTATGATGATCCTCTGTCTTACCCCAGAATCATCTATTTTCTTCTTTGGATGTCACGGACCGCCAGGACCGGTCTTTCTTGCATGCCACTGTCCACTCCACAGAGATAGGCTCAGCTACAGTGCCTGCCTGCTCCTTCGCTGTGCTTCTGCAGCACACGACAGCACCTGCTGCCTCAACAGGCTCCTCCTCCCTCTTCCAGTCTCCAGACTCATCTCCGGTCATGTTCCTTCAATCCTTCATGCTGTGAAGGAACGTGACCGCACTGGAATTGTCTGGAGGAGGAGCATGCAAATTACACCATCATGCATGCCATGATGATTGCACCATCCATGGGGACAGGGTATATTGGGGATTGGAGTGTTGCACGTGCACTGCGAGAGCCGGCATGATTAGGCATGTGTTGTGGTAGTGTGTTGGTTCCCAATTTTAACACAGCCAGGGGTCGGGGTGGCATGCTGCCGCTGCGGCTGCACAGTTACTTAGAACTTAGCCTCAGACACCGTTATTGACTCATTCATCTCATCATGATCTCTAGACACTCACTAAATAAAAATAAAGTAAACATTTAGATACACTACAGTGACTACACTATTTAATACTCACTCACATTCCTCCTCCCTCCAGCATTATGAAAGTGCCGGGGCTGGTGGGGGGATAGCGGGGGGCAAGCCATAACATATGGGGGGCAAATGCCCCTCCTTGCCCCCCTGTAGCGACACCACTGGTCACAGGGGGGCAAACCATAACATAGGGGGGGCAAATTCCCCTCCTTGCCCCCCTGTAGCGATGCCACTGGTCACAGGTCCATAGTTTCCGGCATCTCTGTCATCATTTAAAGACCCTGCAATTGAGAGGCTGCTACTAAATAAAGGCAAGGCAATTTCTTAGCCCACACCGGCTTTTTGAGAGGTATGCAATCCCGCAAGGGTATTGTGAGCAAGAATATTCATCCGGCATCTTAAGTAGTCCAAGTCCATATGCCGGTGTACATACCAGGCCCAGGCAGCGAAAAATGACACCATTCCTGGCACAAGTACTTTACAACCATTTACGGGGTGTCACCAATTATTTTCCCTGGGTAGATGCCTCTATCTCGGGTTGGGGGTTTCCCTGAGCCATATACTTTTGAACGGTCCAACTGTCTACTTGAACGGCATACCCTGAATGATCTAGTGCTTCATGCACAGCAAGCTGTGCAGCCAAGCTCTCCACCCCGCACTGTGGGATATCAACCTCTGGCCTAGTAGGTTCATCTGCTGCTGCCGTGTTGGGAGTTTCTGCCATCCCCCACATGTCACGCTGCGGCGACATTGGGGGCGGCAGATTAGGGGTTGAAAAATGTAGGTAGGTTGCGGCGACATTGGGGGAGGGAGATTAGGGGTTGATAAATATAATGTAGGTGTTGGCGAAGTTGGGGGCAGCAGATTATTGGTTAATAAATATAATGTAGGTGGCGGCGATGTCCGGAGCGGAAGATTAGGGGTTAATAAGTATAATGTAGGTGGCGGCAATGTTGGGGGCAGCAGATTAGGGGTTGGGAGTGCGGCGGTTTAGGGGTTAATAGGTTTATTACAGTGGCTGCGATGTCCGGTGCGGCAGATTAGGGGTTAACAATTTTATTATAGTGTTTGTGATGTGGGAGGGCCTCGGTTTAGGGGTTAATAGGTAGTTTATGGGTGTTAGTGTACTTTTTAGCACTTTAGTTATGAGTTTCTGCTACAGCGTTGTAACTTTAAAATGCGGTAAGAATCTTGACGGGGTAGGGTGTACCTCTCACTTTTTGACCTCCCAGGACAAACTCGTAATACCGGCGCTATGGAAGTCCCATAGAAAAAAGGCTTTACAAAATTTATGTAAATTGTTTTGCGGTAAGGCCAAAAAAGTGTGCGGTGCCCCTAAACCTGCAAGACTTGTAATACCGGCGGTAGTAAAAATCAGCGTTAGGATCTGTTAATGCTGCTTTTTCAGCTTACTGCAAAACTCGTAATTAAGCCGTATGTATGGTTTCAGTTCCATAATATATTAGTGTTGAGGGTGCCTCTGTGGGATATTGTCAAGTCGCAGTTAGCCAAACTCACTTCCACCCCTAATCACCATGTGTATAATAAGATGGCCGCTCTTGGAGTCTCAGTTCAGCAAGATAGGAGCCACAGCTGCAGGGTTCCATTCATCAACTGTCTCTCTCTACAATGTTAGCTTATTAAGCCGCTAGAGCTATAGATTCACATTGGTAATAAAGCCTGAGAGCATGAACGGTCGCCAAATTTGGATTTTTATTTAAAATATAGCCAAAGCTGCCATGATGCGTGACCATTCAGCTCCAGAGTTAGCTCCGCCCCCTCAATGCCTCTTTTAATACATGCTAGTACCTTATTAGCCTTAGAAGCCACTGTCCTGCATTGTGCACCCATCTTTATCTTGTTATCTATTACTACTCCCAAATCCCTTTCCTTCTCAGTTTGGCTAAGTCTTGTCCCATTTAAATAATAGATTCCCTGCTTATTTTTACTTCCAAAATGTAGAACCTTACATTTTCCAGTATTAAATCTAATTTTCCATTTACCTGCCCATTCTTCTAATTTTTGTAGATCCCCTTGTAAAGCAAGTTCATCCTGCCCTGACCTAATGACCTTACACAACTTTGTATCATCTGCAAAAATAGATATGTTGCTATTTAATCCTTGCTTCAAGTCATTAATAAAAATATTAAAAAGAAAAAAGAATAAGGCCCAGTATTGATCCCTGGGGGACTCCACTGATTACTCTTATCCAATCTGTGTATGATCTGTTTACCACTACTCGTTGCTCCCTGTCTTTTATCCAGTTATTTATCCATGAGCTAATATTTTCAGTTATTCCCATTCCTTTAATTGTGTACATAAATCTTTTATGTGGCACTGTATCAAATGCCTTTGCAAAATCCAGGTATATCACATCAACTGATTCACTTTTATCTATAATTAGATTAGTTTGACATAATCTATTTCTCATAAAACCATGCTGATTTGAACTCATAATCGTGTTTACATGTATATACTCATTAATATAATCCCTTATAATCTCTTCATGTATCTTCCCCACTGTTGATGTCAGACTAACTGGTCTATGGCTTCCTGGACCAGCCCTGCTTCCTTTTTAAAGAGTGGCACAACATCAGCTTAACACCAGTCCTAGGGTACTATGCCTGAGGATAATGAGTCTTGAGAAATTAAGAATATTACATAGTTTAGTTTCCGTAAAACCCTTGTGTGTATTCCATCTGGGCAAGGAGTTTTATTTACCTTAATAGTATCCAGTTTTTCTTTATATCCCCTAGAGATAACCCATGTATTGGTATGGGCTTGAATGTTATAATTTGTTCCAAAATATCTCCCATTGGTTCCTCTCTTTTGTATACTGAAGAAAAAAACTGGTTTAGTACCTCTGCCTTCTCCCTGTCACTTTTAATCATGCTACCCATCACACATTTTAATGTACCTATACGGTCAATCTTAGATTTTTTGCCATTTTTGAACTTAAAAAAACCTTTTAGGGTTTGACTTAGAGTCATTTGCAATTAATCTTTCATTTTCAATTTTCAATTTGATTGCTTTTTTTGCATGCTTTGTTACGTTCCTTATAAGTTTGGCATGTTGAGTCTGTATTATTTCCTTTGAATAATTTAAATGCCTTACATTTTTTCCTAATTTATCTTACTTTTTCTTTTTTGGCTTGGATTTATTTGTTTTACTTTTATAACCATGTGGTATGTGTTGATATGTATATTTATTTAACAAAGTTTTAAATGTTATCCATTTATCTTCTGTATTTTTATTAGAGAATACCTACCTTGTCCCAATTTATGTTATTTTAACAATTTCCTTAAATCATTGAATTTGATTTATTAAAATTAAAAGTCTTAGTTGAACCCTTAAGATACTGTTTATGGAAAGTTATTTCAAATGTGATCATGTTATGATCTCTTTTGCCCAAATGTTCATTGACTTCTATGTTTGAGATTATATCTGTATATTTTGATAGCACTAAATCCAATATCGATTTATTCCTTGTTAGTTCATCTATTAATTGTGACAAGAAGTTATCCCTGAGAACATTTAAAATTCTATCTCCCTTAGCTGTATTACTAGTTTAATTGGCCCAGTTTATGTCGGGCTAGTTACAATTTCTCATAATTACAGCACTGTTATTAGCAGCCTTTCTTATTTGCATTAGTAGTTTGGTTTCCTCCATGTCACTAATGTTGGGGGGCTTGTAGCATGTTCTTAGTAATATTTTTTTAGAATGTCTCCACTCCTTATTTCAACCCACAGGGTCTCTACATTAATACCTGTATCACCATAAATTTATTCCCTTATTGTAGATTTAAGGTCAGGTTTAATATACATGCAAATTCCTCCACCCCTTTTATTAATCCTGTTCCTCCTAAATAAAGTATAACCTTTTAGGTTAACTGCCCAGTCATGTGAATCATCCCATCAAGTTTCAGTTATACTGATAATATCATAGTCCTCTTCTGCAATTAAGAGCTCCAGCTCTCCCATTTTACTCGTAATGCTTCTTGCATTTGCTGTCATACATTTAACTTGCATGTGCTTTCTGCTGCTACTTGGTGCACTTTCCTCCAACCTTCTAATGTGACATTTCCTAAGTGTACCCTGCTATCATCCCTTCCTTGAGATATTATAGGTGTGATATATTCACATACTGATCTGTCTGTTCTAGTATGCTTGATCTGAACATCCCTCTTTGCCTAGTTTAAAAGATTCTCTAAGCGTGTGACCATCCTCTCCCTCAACACACCCGCACCCATGTCATTCAGGTGCAATCCACCCTTACTGTACAAATTTTACCCAAGTGAAAAGTCAGCCCAGTGCTCTAAAAGGTTAACCACTCATGTTTACTCCATGTGGTTTTATTAACCATGAATTAACTACCCTTAGCTCCTTCTGCATTACTGGGATAGCACATGGTACTGGTAATATCTCTGAAAATATTACCATGGAGGTCCTTGCTTTAAGCTTTCTACTTAACTCCCATAAAGTCATTTTTTAGGACACTCCATCTCCTGGTGATGCCTTCATTAGTGCCAATATGCACCATGACTGCAGGATCAGACCCAGATCCCTCAAAAAATCTATCCATGCACTCCAAAAAAAGCCTAACACAAGCCCCTGGAAGACAGCAAACTGTTCTAATTAAGGGGTCTGGATGACAAATTTCCCTATCAACCTTCCTAATGATAGAGTCTCCTAAAACCAAAATCTGCCTCAGGCCAAGACTTGTATGCCACTCTTCCGTGACTAAAAGACTGTTCTCTATAGTATGACCCCGCTTCCATGACTGAATATAGTATTCCCTTTCAAGTGTCTGAATATCACACAGTGTTGCAATTCATTTCTCTAGAACTCTAAGATGAATTTCTAAAAGAGACAATATGTTCACACTTGCCACAGACACATCTTCCCTAAAGTGGCTGCTCCAGTAATGCAAACATATGGCAAGCTGTACACTGATTAAGATTCTCACACATTCATACTTAAAGGGTTCATTTTATAAATATAAAATATTTATATTTACCCTTGGTTACTCCAATCCCTTATTTTCTCTAACTCTCTTGGTTTTATAACTTGATACTTAAAGGGACATTCCGGTCCAAATTTAAATGCACATAGATGAATTACACATTTGAATAGAAACATATTTGCAATATACATATATTGACAAAAATGCTTCTAATAAAAGCTATCACTGTTGAATTGTTAACATTTTTCTCTGCACGTGCATATGAAGTATAGCCAAATATTACCAGTGTACTAGCATTTTATATACTGCACCAGTGGATCTTGTATCATGCTGGCAATTAACAAATTGAGTCATTACCAGATGGTACAAGCACCTAAGTGCTGTGTTTGAAATGCTGGTGCACGGTGCATACTTCAGTACACGTTTGAAACAGCTATAGCATTTACTAGAAACATTTTTGCTAATACATGTATATTACAAAAATGCTTCTATTCAAAACTGAAATGCATCCATGTGGATTTTGGCTGGAATGTCCCTTTAAGCAGAGACACTTACTTAACACAGAGAAACTAATGCAGCAAGTCCTCACAGAGTTACTGAGCTAAATTTACAGATTAGCCCCATACAGGTGGAACTAATACCTCCCCTAATGACACACACTCAAGAAGATATGGGGGGGGATCAGTTAAAAGTTAAAAGCAAGCTTAAATAAACCAACAAAATATAAGTTTTGAACTGCACACGTTACACAGCAAACAATTTAAAAACTCCCTTGGTTCTCTAACTCTATAAACTTACTTAACACAGATAATTGAATGCAGCAAACCCTCACAAAGCAAAACTCATTACACTATTGCACTATTTGTTTGTGGGGTGGTTCTCCCTCTCCCCAGGCTGCCACTACTTACCTCATATGATTAAGTCCTGTGAGTATGCAATTTACCTCCTCTTTTTGGATAATTTGCAACAACTAGCAATAACTACAAACTGGTGTATACTGTATTCAGAAGCAAATATTTCCTGAAACTTGAACTATCTATTGCAGTGATGCAATACTTTTTCTTGTATGTATGTATATACAGTGTATATATATATATATATATATATATATATATATATATATATATATATATATATATATATATATAAAATTGCAACAGTGAGGTCAATCATAATCCTTTGGAAAAACGTATTAAATGATCAACAGCAGAATTTTTTAGATAAATCATTTGATAAAAGTTGTTGTTTTTAAAGGATTGTGATCAACTACATTGATTGGTATCAATAGGTGTATGAAGGTACACAATATATTAATCAAAAAAGAGGAGAAATAAAGAAAGTGTACCTTAGACAGTGACAATTAATCTTGTTCCAACCAAATATCAACCATGTTCAGCCGTAAAGTCAATACACTGCTAGTGTGATAGTCATAGATCTATCACATACAGTATATCAACATCTAAATATATTAAAAATAATTATAAAGGTATACAAGTCCTTCATATAACATAAATAGAATCCACCTTTTGTACTCCACCTATAGAAATAGACAGACCCCTAGTGTCTCAGTGTATCAGTGTGTGGTTGTATATATATATATATATATATATATATATATATATATGTGTGTGTGTGTGTGTGTGTGTGTGTGTGTGTGTGTGTGTGTGTGTGTGTGTGTGTATATACAACAGAAGTGAGTATACCCCTGTGCAATATCACTTAAATATCAAATTATTCAAAATTGTATCACCTCTAAATAATTGTTTAATTTCTAAGTTGACAAGTAGAGTATTTCCTATTATAAACAATCAAAAACAAATACTTTAGAAAGATTATATTGAAAATACAGGCCCCAAAGTAGAAACTTAATGCAACAAAAGTGAGTACACCTGTTGTCACTGACACACAAGTTAAATCACTGAAACAAAATTGAGTACACCTATGATCTCCAATTAGCCTAATTGCATGAGCATAGTTACCATAACAGTCTAATTTTTTGACCAATGGGCTGTGTCTATCTGCAAGTCTGCATCATGTCTCCACATGGAAAATAATAGCCAGAGGAATTGAAAAATCTGATTGTGAGACTTCACAAAGATGGAAAAGGATACAGGAATATTGGTGACCAACTAAAAGTCAGTCGAAATGCAGTTGCAGCAGTAATCAGGAGGTATCGATCGATATACAGTGCTAAAAATCAGAGCCACAGTGGCTGTCCTCCTAAAATGAGGTCAAAAACAGTGCGCTACTTGCACAATCTAGCTCTGAAAAACAGGCAACAGGCAAGTGCTTCAGATTTGGTTTAGGGATTATCGATATAAATTGGAGTTTCTGTGATAGCTCAGACAGAGTTAAGGACATTGCATAATGTCAACTTATATGGACAGCAATCAAGTAAAAAAAAAACCTTGCTTGCTCTTCTGCACAAAACTGCAAGATTAAACTTTTCTAAACAACATGAAAAGTCTGATGAATACTGGGAGCACATTATTTGGTAAGATGGCCAAGACCAAGATATAATTTGTCAGCTCAGATGGGGTGCAGCATGTTTTATGTGAAGCTGGTCAGATTTATTATTGTTAATAGTCACAACAGTGAATCATGGAGGTGGGAGTGTGACAATATGGGGCTGCATGACTGCAAAAGGTGTTGGGGAGATGACATTTATAGATGGCACCATGAATGCCTGGGATATAACAAAATACTGGCTGACAAGATGACTCCCAGTCTCCAGAAGTTTGGCAGAGGACGAATATTCCAGCATGATAACAATCCAAAGCACACTAACAAAATCACAAAGTAGTTTCTAAAGGAGAAACAAGTGAAAACTATGACCTACTTGGAACCTGACTTGAATCCAGTAGAAAACCTTTGGGGTATTTTAAAGGGAATGGTAGAGCAACACAACCCCTCCAGCAAAGAGCAGCTGAAATTTTTTAATCTCTGAAGAATCTCTCCAGAAATTTGTACGACACTGGTTTCCTCCATGCCAACGAGGATTGAGTCTGTTATCAAAAATAAAGGTGGACATGCAAAGTATTGAAAAAATTTAAAGATTTGAATCTCAGTAATGAAAGGTGCACTGACTATTGTTACATTTGGGGCCTATAATTTTAATAAAGTAAATCTAAACTGTTAGTTTTTAATTTTACATAAGAGCAAATACCCTACTGTAAAACTTAGCAGTAATGCAGTTACTGTTAGGTTATACAATTTTGAATCATTTGATCATTTAAGTGATATTGCACTTGGGTGCTCACTTCTATTGTATAGTGTGTATATATATATATATATATATATATATATATATATATATATATATATCTATATATATATATATATATATATATCTATATATATATATATATATATATATATATATATATATATATATATATATATGGGTGTGTGTGTGTGTATATATATATATATACTGTATATACTGTATGTGTGTGTGTGTATATATATATATATATATATATATATAAATGTGTGTGTATATGTATATAGATAAAAAGAAGGAATGTCAAATGATTTATCTAAACAATTCTGCCAGTGTATCCATAAAACGCAACTTTATTGAAGCAATCCACAATAAAAACAAATATGCACTTGTCAGTACATCAATAGCAGCTCCTATAGCAGACAGGCAATAGAGATAGCTGGGTCAGCTTGCAGCAGACATGTTTCGTGCCGTTCAGCACTTGTTCACTGCTCACAGGTGACCCAGACATCTCACCTTAAATAGGCATTTCAATTAAAGGTGTATACACTTGTAATTACAATCTCCATATAAGCCAATACAAAAATGTCTTGCTTACTGTCAATCTTATTTAACACTACTAATATCCATAATTATACCTATCATACTTCATAATAGTATATAAAACAATAACAAAAAGGTATATATATATATATACAAGTAGTTGTTAAAGGGTTATTAAACACATAAATCTATGTCCCTTCTGAAATTAAGGCCATGAGGGATACTTGTATTGAGAGTGAATATCCAATATATCTCTCTGGTATTCAGTTTTGCCTCTCTATCTCCTTCTCTTTTCCATAATGGCACATGGTCAATGGCCTGTACATTTAATAGATTAGGGTCTGCATTATGGAATTCCCTGAAGTGTCTAGCAATGGGGGTGTCGGATTCAGGATCCTCAATGGATCTAATATGGGCCAAGAACCTGTCTTTTAGGGGTCTCTTAGTTCTGCCCACGTATTGCTTATAGCACCCCCTACAGGTCAACAAGTATATGACATGTGTTGTATTGCAATTCATGCAAAAATTTATTTTGTAGGTTTTTTGTGTATATGTAGATATGCAGTTGTCTCCCTCTGTGACGTAATTACAGGTATTGCATATATTTCTCCTACATTTGAAAAAACCCTTTCTCTTTTTAAGCCAACAGCTATTATATCTGATAGAACAATCTGAGGGGGACACAACATTGCCTATTGATTTCCCTTTCTTAGAAATAAAGTCATATCCATCTTTTATGACCTGTTTTAAACCTGGATCTGTGTATAGTATTGGTAGACATTCTTTTATAATTCGACATATTTCTCCAAATTCTAAGCTATATGTAGTTATAAATTTTGGTTTCTGTTGTGTATTTTTTTCCAATATTTTTCTGTTTGTCTCCGTACTTCAATAAATCTTCCCTAGGTAGGCTATCTTCTTCTTTTCGCGCTCGCTCTAGTACCTTAGGGTCATAACCCCTTTCTTTGAGTCTGGTAGTAAGACTGTCGGCCTGTACTTTGTAGCGCTCTTCCATAGTGCAGTTGCGTTTAGCTCTTATGAATTGGCCTTTGGGTATGCCCTGTAAGGTATGTCTAGGATGACAAGATTTGTATTCTAGAATTGTATTACCTGAGGTCGGTTTTCTGTGTAAATCAGTCTCTAGAATTCCATTACTTTTACCAGTAATCTTAATATCTAGAAAACAAATGGTATCCTTATTTTGTTCTCCTACCAATGTTATCCCACTGTTGTTGTTGTTTAGATAATCAATAAATGTATTTATTGTAGATTCTTCACTGTCAATTATAAAAATAAGGTCATCTATAAATCTAGCGTAGAAGATGATATTGTTACGTAGGGGGTTGCCATCTCCAAAGACGTGGAACCGCTCCCACCATCCCATAAAGAGATTGGCTTAACAGGGGACAAACTTTGTCCCCATAGCAGTTCCACACCTTTGGAGATAGAAACCCCCCTCAAACATGAAAAAATTGTGTGTCAGAAGGTATTCAATGGATGTGAGTAGAAAATATTTAGTTGAATTGTCATAATTACTGTGATTTTCCAAAAAGTACTCTATAGCCTGTAATCCTTTCACATGTGAGATAGAAGTGTAAAGTGATGCCACATCAACTACCAGAAATCGATATGAAGATTTCCATTCAATTTGATTTAATTTCAATAACAGTGATGTGGTATCTTGTATAAAACTGGGGAGTGCTTTAACTAGAGGTTGCAAAAAGCTGTCAATCAAATCTGAGAGAGGTTCATTTAAGGAATTAATACCTGCGATAATAGGGCGTCCCGGGGAGTTATTTATATCCTTATGAATCTTAGGGAGATAATGGAACACTAGTGTAACAGGTTGTTCAGGGACTAACATTTCTTGTACTGACTGATTGATCACATTATTATATCTAGCAGATGCCACAATATCTCTTAGAATCATTTTGTAATCAGTGGTTGGGTATTCCTTCAACTTCAACCTCCCTGTCCCCTAATTGTCTTAGGGCTTCAGTAGTGTAAGATTCCCTATTAAGGACCACTACATTCCCCCCCTTATCCGAAGCTCTCACTATGATTCCATAGTTATTTGATATTTTGCTTAGGGCTTCCTTTTCTTTAAGGGACAGATTATTTTTATGTTTCCTGCCTTTCTGGTCCAATTCCCTAAGTTTCTCCTCTATAACGTTTTGGAAGGTTTCAACTGATTGTGTTCTACTGTGTACCGGGTAAAAATTACTCTTCTTTTTAAACCCACTCAAATCAATATCTTTCTCTGTTATAAAATTATCTCTTCCTTCAGTATTTTCATTCAATAAATCTTCCATATCAGTTATAGTGCATTGTTCTGAAAAAGTTAGATAAGCCTCCCTTTCTTCCCTATTCTCACCAAGGGCTTGATCCTGTTCCCTCTCAGCACCAGTAAAATGCTTATGCAACACTAGTTATTCTTACAAATCTGTTGACATCTAAAACTGTATTAAACAAATTAAAGTGCTGAGAGGGAAAAAAATTCAAACCCTTAGACAGAACATTAATCTCTGCATTAGTTAGTTTCACATCAGATAAGTTTATCACATTATTTTCTTTCATGCATATTTCTTTCTCTGTTGATTCACTGATCTGGTGGTATATATTCTCTGTTGTGTGTTCTTGTGTCTCTGTATGTTCTGTTCCTCTTCCTTGCTTGTAGTTCCTAGCTCTCTTTCCCCTTTTCTCTCAATGCGTTTTTTTCTTCCTGTGGGTAAAGTCTCTAGCTTGGCGTTTTTTGAGACCGCAGTTGTGGACCCCTCTAGGGATGATTTTAACACCATTGGTTCATTTTCTTCACTATTACATTCCCCTTCTGAGGATTCAACCTCATATTCAGTGTCTGAGAATGTCACATGCTTAGACTTCTTCATGTGATTTTTGAACCATCTATTTCCACTTCTCTGTTCTTTTCTATAGTTGTCTCCATTATCCCATCTATAAACTGTATGATGGTCGTAATCATATTTATCCCTCATCATTTTGCGTGACTTAAACTCCCATAATTCTCTTCTGAAAGTTAACATATTTTTCTCAAACTGTTTATCATAATTTTTGAATTCCACATCGATGCTCTTGTATATTTTTCATTTCTTCTAGCAGCTTATTTCTTTGTTTTTGTTTATACTCAATAAGCAGTTCTATCAGAGCAAATGAACATGTATCTAAAATCTCATTCCATTTAGAAATAAAGTCACCAGCTGTTACTCTAAATGAGGGGAATTTTCTGATTCTCAAACCCCTTGGTATACGTTTGTTGTGCTTATACAAGAGAAAAGCCCTTATGTCTAGATCCAGTTTAATATCCTTTTTTCTTAATTCATCAATGTCAAAAAACAAGTTGTCTATAGTATAGACAATATCTTCCTCTGTATCCACCTCAGTGGTCTCAAAGTCAGTCAATACGTATGACACTTCATCACTCTCCATATTACAGCCGTGTTAGAATGTCCCTAGTCATGCACAGTAAGTCAGAAAGTCTGCCTTTTTTAGTAAGGATGCGCTATATCAGTCTGTAGTGTCACATATAACTCCGGTACATTTTCAACATGTGGATAAATGCTTGTAAATTGTTAACTCACCACCTCCTCTTCAGCCGTCTTATATTCCTAGGCTTCAGGGTAATCCGGTAGGCTGCTATCGCTCCTGGACGAAGACACTTAACACAAGTTCACAGATTTGAGCGTAGCGCTCTGCCTTACCCACTTCCGGTTTTCGCGGCACTATGGAGCGTGGGATGACGTCACACGTCAGTTGTTATGGTAACACCAGCCTCAACTCAGCGTTATCGTCCTAAACGCTGTAAATGCATGCAGATAAAAAGAAGGAATGTCGTGGCTCCAGTGTATCCATAAAACGTAACTTTATTGAAGCAATCCACAATAAAAACAAATATGCACTTGTCAGTACATCAATAGCAGCTCCTATAGCAGACAGGCAATGGAGATAGCTGGGTCAGCTTGCAGCAGACATGTTTCGTGCCGCCCGGCACTTGTTCACTGCTCACAGGTGACCCAGACATCTCACCTTAAATAGGCATTTCAATTAAAGGTGTATACACTTGTAATTACAATCTCCATATAAGCCAATACAAAAATGTCTTGCTTACTGTCAATCTTATTTAACACTACTAATATCCCTAATTATACCTATAATACTTCATAATAGTATATAAAATAATAACAAAAAGGTATATATATACAAGTAGTTGTTAAAGGCTTATTAAACACATAAATCTATGTCCCTTCTGAAATTAAGGCCATGAGGGATACTTGTATTGAGAGTGAATATCCAATATATCTCTCTGGTATTCAGATTTTTGCATGAATTGCAATACAACACATGTCATATACTTGTTGACCTGTAGGGGGTGCTATAAGCAATACGTGGGGAGAACTAAGAGACCCCTAAAAGACAGGTTCTTGGCCCATATTAGATCCATTGAGGATCCTGAATCCGACACCCCCATTGCTAGACACTTCAGGGAATTCCATAATGCAGACCCTAATCTATTAAATGTACAGGCCATTGACCATGTGCCATTATGGAAAAGAGGAGGAGATAGAAAGGCGAAACTGAATACCAGAGAGATATATTGGATATTCACTCTCAATACAAGTATCCCTCATGGCCTTAATTTCAGAAGGGACATAGATTTATGTGTTTAATAACCCTTTAACAACTACTTGTATATATATACCTTTTTGTTATTGTTTTATATACTATTATGAAGTATGATAGGTATAATTATGGATATTAGTAGTGTTAAATAAGATTGACAGTAAGCAAGACATTTTTGTATTGGCTTATATGGAGATTGTAATTACAAGTGTATACACCTTTAATTGAAATGCCTATTTAAGGTGAGATGTCTGGGTCACCTGTGAGCAGTGAACAAGTGCCGGACGGCACGAAACATGTCTGCTGCAAGCTGACCCAGCTATCTCCATTGCCTGTCTGCTATAGGAGCTGCTATTGATGTACTGACAAGTGCATATTTGTTTTTATTGTGGATTGCTTCAATAAAGTTAAGTTTTATGGATACACTGGAGCCACGACATTCCTTCTTTTTATCGGCATGCATTTACAGCGTTTAGGACGATAACGCTGAGTTGAGGCTGGTGTTACCATAACAACTGACGTGTGACGTCATCCCACGCTCCATAGTGCCGCAAAAACCGGAAGTGGGTAAGGCAGAACGCTACGCTCAAATCTGTGTACTTGTGTATATATATATATATATATACTGTATGTGTGTGTGTATATATATAAATCATACCTAAACATGGTTTATGTTATGTTACTGTCATTAGGTAAGCTTTTGAGATAATTTTACAGGAATGTGTGAAAATGCTGGGGGCTACTTCAACTGGTTTTTTATATATGTATACCAAGGTGAGGGTGAAGAGGCTGTCATTCCCTCTGGGCAGGATTGGTGCAATACAACTGTTCTATCATAACTAAACAGTTTTAAGTGAATGTCATAATAAATGACTAGATTGTACCATGTCCCTAGGAAATATAGACAATTGTAAATCTAGGAATCAGGTTCCACCCTGAGCTAAGGGGTCAAACAGGTTCATGAATTGTTTGTCCCAGAACTTTCTCTCTTTGTGATCTGCATATAAAAATAACCAAGCTTCATTTCTTCTTAGGAAAATTCTAAACATAGCACACAAACTAAATATTACATTTATATTTCTGTATTTTGTGCTTCTTGTCCCCCTAACTAACACCAAGATTACAAGTTGTGCGCTATACCGGATGCGTAAATAACGCAAACAAATGAGCGGTATCGCACTTACCATAGCACTGCCATTACAAGTTACTGAAAAACCTTCTCTTGTTGTGCGGTATAGTGCGATAAGCTCCTTACCGCACAAAACCCAAGGCATGACTTGACGTGCTTGTGCACGTTTTCCCCCATAGACATCAATGGAGAGAAAGTGTTAGAAAACAACTAACACCTGCCATCGCGGAATGGCAATCGCCGTAACGCAACCCCATTGATGTCTATGAGGAAAAGAAAGTTATGAAAAACCTAATACTCTAGCATAAACCCCTAGTCTAAATACCCCTAATCCACTGCCCCCAACATCGCCGACACTAAATAAAGTTATTAACACCTAATCCGCTGCTCCCTGATATCGCCAATACAAAATAAAATGATTAACCCCTAATCCGCCGTCCCCGACATCAAGTAAACCTATTTACCCCTAAACCGCCTGCCCCCACATCGCTACTAATAAAATAAACCTATTAACTCCTAAACCGCCTGACCCCCACATCGCTACTAATAAAATAAACCTATTAAACCCTAAACTGCCAGCCCCCCACATCACAACATACTAAATTAAACTATTATCCCCTAAACCTAACACCCCTCTAATTTTAAATTAAATTTACAATATAACTATCTTTAAATAAATAAAAACTGATGTGAAAAAAAAATCCTAAATTTAAACTATAAAGTAACCTAACATTACTATTTTAAAACAATAAAATTAACGATAAATTAAAAAAAAATACAAATTAAAAACACTACGACATTTTTTTACAAAATTACATTACAAAAAAACAAAACGCTAAAATTCCGAAAAATAAAATACACCTATAAAAACAAAAAATCCCCCCAAAATAAAAACACCCCCTAACCTAACAATAAACTACCAATAGCCCTTAAAAGGCCTTTTGTAGGACTTTGCCCTGCAGCAATCAGCTCTTTTACCTTAAAAAGAGCCCTAAGCCCTAATATAAAAAAAAAAACACACACAAAAATAAAAAATAAACCTAACACTAACCCCAGGAAATCTAACCACAGTTCCTGAAGTCCGGACATCCATCTTCATCCAGGTGGCAACATCTTCATCCATCGTGGGGGCATCTTCTATCTAGCGGAGCTATAGAGGTGCGCGTAGCTGTGGAGTCGCGGAGCATTGTCGCTGGCGGTGCGGACATCCAGCGTGGAGGATCCTCTTCATACGATCTCCGCCGTACACTGAAGCTTGAATGCAAGGTACCCATTTAAACATGGGGTACCTTGCATTCCTATTGGCTGACATTTTCAAATCAGCCAATAGGATGAAAGCTGCTGAAATCCTATTGGCTGATTTAATTAAGTTTCATTTAGCGCACATTAAGATAGCGCCTCACTTGTAATCTAGCCCTAAGTACTTCTGCATTGTATTTTTATTATGCATCTGTTGAATATGCATTTATTTTCTATTTAAATATCCTTTAAATACAAAACACGATCCTGTGCCTGATTCCTAAGATTCATGTCATCAAGGTTGCAGGAGTAATACTTAAAGGTATATAAAACCCATTTTTTTTCATAATTCAGATAGAGAATGTAATTTTAAGCACCTTTTTTTTTTTACTTTTATTATCAATTTTTTTTTTTCGTTTTATTATCAAGAAAGTAAGCGCTGAAGCAAAAAATGGGCCGTATCCTAAGCTTACATTCCTGCCTTTTCAAATAAAGATACCAAGTGAACGAAAAAAATAGATAATAGGAGTGAATTAGGAAGTTGCTTAAAATTGCACGCTCTATCTGAATCATGAAAGAAAATTTTGTTTTTTTTTAATATTCTTTAAAATGCTTTTCTATACATATAAGACCTTTGTAATGGAAGTTATATTATGGTTCAATAGATGCCTGAAATAGAAATTCTACACATTACGGTATTTTGCTGACCTAATAAAGGTAATTGAGACGTCTTCCATCCATCAAATAACTAAAAAAAAAAATCTCATACTAATAAATCTATTTTTTTGTTTTTAAAACATAATATTCATTCCTTTTTCCTACTTATAGTCTATATGCTTGTACCATTCTCCTCCTGTATAAATCTTACCATACCCACTTATGGCAGCGCAGAGATGGGTCTAAGGGGCATATTTAACAATGTGGGAGCGGACATGATACGAAGTAGCGTATCATGTCTGCTGCACATCGATAAATGCTGACAGCATACGCTTGTGAACTGCTGGTGTAATGCCGCCCCCTGCAGATTCGCTGCCAATTGGCCGCTAGCAGGGGGTGTCAATCAACTCGATCATATTCGATTGGGTTGATTTTTGTCTTTAGACCGCTGCTTCATAGCTTCTGTTTGCCCCTAAATGCGCATGCACGAAGTAACATATGAATGGTCAAATTATTGTCCTGTCTGCCAGCAAATGTTTTCACAGAAACAATGTTACACTTCCATTACTACAACATTAAAAACAGTGTCACAGACTTATTCTAGAATCAACTTTTAAATCTCTCTTTTTGCTGCTCTGAATATTTTTTATTCTCAAATCAAAGGTTATTGTAAAATAGTGACACGTGTAATCTGATTGTTGATTCTTCTCATACATGTACACCACGGGAATAATTATTCAAATCTTATGCTTCCCTTTTCCAAATGCAACATTTTTTATTTTTTCAAATGTACACATTATTTCATAGACTTCCACTTATGTAAATATTAAAAATGTTGACAAACAATTAGATTCAACATTGCTTGTTTCAAACGAATGTGCAGAAAAATGTGGCCCTAGTTGGGTCTCCAGACACCCCAGATTGGCGAATGGGGGAGAGAAACACAGTCAAAAGTAGAGGGGAACTGCCAAAGGCTAACTATATACACATACTGCCCAACATTTCCCTATGGAATGGGCAGGTTGGCGTGTTGTGGTTGGACCAGGTGTAGTCTGGGCAAGTCCAAAGTGGAATGGTTGTGGGGAAATACTATTCTGATCACAATTTGGAGCACATGGGGGCAGCAATTATGCAGGGGAGCTGAGACCCACCTGCCCCCCACCGAGATGCCTGTGCTAGACGTGAGTTATCAGTAAGAGAAAAAAAAAAAATAAGGTTTAAAGGGAAAGTCTACTTCAAAATAATGTATTGTTTAAAAAGATAGATAATCCCTAATGATTTATTACCCATTCCTCAGTTTTGCATAACCAACACTGTTATATAAATACACTTTTTACCTCTGTGATTACCTTGTATCTAAGCCTCTGCAGACTGCACCCTTATCTCAGGACTATTTATTTATTATCGATTGACTTTCATTTTAGCCAATTAGTGCTGTGTCCTGCAAAACTCCACAGGAGAGAGGTAAATGTTATCTATATGACCTACATGAACTAGCAGTCTCTTGTTGTGAAAAGCTAATGAAAATGCATGTGATAAGAGGCTGTCTGTAGGAAGAAATTTGAATGTTTAAATGTTATAAAGTATATTAATATAATAATAATATATATAATAATATTGGTTGTGCAAAGCTGGAGAATGGGTAGTAAAGACATTTTCTATCTTTTTAAACAATAACAATGCTGGTGTAGGCTGTCTCTTTAACCGTTGTTTGCACACAAAAATAAGTTCCTTTTCCATAATACTCTAACATTTTTATTAAAGGGACATACAGCTGCAGTAAGGTATAGGCGTGCAACAGTACAATAAGAGCATATTATCATACAGTCACACAGCTTTATAATGAGTTCTTGCATAGGAACCATATAAGCTTAGTAAGCACACCTAATGCAAGTAAAACTCAAATATAGGTTAAAATGGTATGTAAATGTTATTATAAAGGTTAGAACATAATGATAATGCTTATAGACTGCACAAGGATAATTACAGTCACATCAAGCTGGTCAGTATTTGTTGTTTTCCAGCAACACGATCACCATCAACACAGTTTTATAATTTCAATATATCTTTTCCAGTTAGACTGGTTTTTTAGCAACATAATCCTCCTAAATTAGAGCATCTATTTTCTGTTTGTTTAGTTTCAGTTGGAACTGGATGTAAAGGGCACTTGGGTATATTTCTTGGCTATGCTAATGTGAGTGAAGCTAAAGACATTGGGGAGAAGATAAACATTCCAAAGTCATTGCTGCTCTGAGAAAAATACCAGAAATATTTTAAAGCACTGAATATCCCTATCTCTATCTAACTATCTATCTATCTATTTATGTATTATCTATCATCTATCTATCTTTCATTTATTAATCTATTTGTTTATCATTTATCTATCTTTATCTATTTATCTATCTATCTAAAGATTTATCTATCATCTATCTTTATCCATCTATCTATCTATCTATCTATCTATTTTTCTTTCTATATATTTATCTATCATCTATTTATTATATATCTATCTTTATCTATATATCTATCTTTGTATCTATCTGTCTATCTATTTATCATTTATCTATATATCAATGTATCTATCATCTATCTTAATCTATCTATCCATCATCTATATATCTTTCTTTCTATTTCTATCTATCATCTATTTATCCTCTATCTATTATTTTTCTATCATCTATAGATCGATCGATCACTCAATCTATCTACCTATCTATGTACCTATCATCTATCCATCTATCTATCTATCTATCTATCTATCTATCTACCTATCATCTATCTATTTATCTATCTGTCATAATCTATCTATCCTCTGTCTGTCTTTCTGACTGTCTCTCTGTTTGTCTGCCTGTTTTTATTCTTCCATCTGTTTCCATAACTATCTAGCTATGGGATCAATCAAAATCCTTTACTCCTATATATAGTTGGAGATATAAAGTCAACATATGTAATGGTCAAATGGAAAAAATGCAAGTTGTCAGGACAATAGGGTGACTTTCAGGATGGGTTATTATCTTTAAATCATATCACAATGTATTTTA
This sequence comes from Bombina bombina, assembly GCF_027579735.1. NCBI lineage: Eukaryota > Metazoa > Chordata > Amphibia > Anura > Bombinatoridae > Bombina > Bombina bombina. The sequence goes on from NC_069503.1 coordinate 156,158,682, forward strand.
TGTTTTCATTCACTCTGTTTGCTAACACCATTAATCATTTTCTTTTCAACAATGTTGCAAATGCAAAATATGTGAAGGTAAAATAATGACATCACACCTCATTAGATTTTTATTTTAGTTACTAATGAGCCATAGAGAAGATTTTAAGCATTGCTCAGTTTATGAATCTAAATACAATCCCAAATTTAACCACTGAAGGCAAAGTAGTTTCTACTGCAGCCCACAATATCTAAACTTTACATACCTTTCATTTTCTATCTGCTGGGTTTTTTCCCACTGAAGCCGCACACATTATTATTACAGAACAAATATAGAGTCTCAATAAGGAAAATGTATCAAGCTGCAAACAGACAAGGGGGCCTATTTATCAAGCCGTCAACTGTGCTGCATTCGCCGGCACCAATACGCTCGCCTAACATCGCTGCCGCGGACCTGAATACGTTCTCCATATTTAACAAAAAGGCTGTCAAAAAGCTGCGCACCAAGTACGGGGTGATGAGCAGCAGACTGTTGAAAACTAACAGTCATCGATCTCGCTGCTCTTCGGCTTTTTCACAGCTTTATTTGTATACTGTCACTAAACACCCACACTATACTAAACTGTTTAACCACTATACCGCCACTCCCGGAGCCAACCGCCACCTACATTATACTTATTAACCCCTAATATGCCACCCCCTATACCACCGCCACCTACATAAAGTTATTAACCCCTATCCTGACACTCCCGGAGCCCACCGCAACTAAATAAATGTATTAACCCCTAAACCGCCAGCCCCCCACATCGCCATAAACTAAATTAACCTATTAATCCCTAAACCTAACAACCCGCTAACTTTATATTAAATATTAACTCATTCCTATCTTATAATAAATGTAAACTTATCTTTAGATTTAAATTAAACTATATTAAATTAATAATTAACCTACCCTAACTGTTATAATAAAATTACATTAAACTATATTAAATTAATAAATAATATAACCTGTTATAATAAAATTACATTAAACTATATTAAATTAATAATTAATGTAACCTAATTTTATACTGAAATTTCATACAATTACAACTTAAAATAACTATATTATATATTTAAACATCTAACCCTACTCAAATCATTTAATTCTACACTAAAAAATTACAAAGTTACAAAAAACTAAGGTACAAAAAATAACAAACACTAAGTTACACAAAAAAATAAACACTAAGTTACAAAAAATAAAAAATAAATTATCAAAGATTTAAACTAATTACACCAAATCTAAGGGCCCTATGAAAATAATAATAATAATAAAAACCCCTAACCTACAATAAACTACAAATAGCCCTTAAAAGGGCCTTTTGCGGGGCATTGCCCCAAAGTAATAAGCTCTTTTACCTGTAAAAAAAAATACAAATACCCCCCAACAGTAAAACTCACCACCCACACAACCAACCCCCCAAATAAAAACCTAATCTAAAAAAACCTAAGCTCCCCATTGCCCTGAAAACGGCATTTGGATGGGCATTGCCCTTAAAAGGGCATTTAGCTCTTTTGCAGGCCCAAGTCCTAATCTAAAACTAAAACCCACCTAATAAACCCTTTAAAAAAACCTAACACTAACCCCAAAAGATTTACTTACAGTTTTGAAGATCCGACATCCATCCTCCAAGAAGCCGGGAGAAGTCCTCAACGAAGCAGCTTAAGTCTTCATCCAAGCCCGCAGAAGTCTTCATCCAGACGGCATCTTCTATCTTCATCCATCCGGCGTGGAGCGGCTCCATCTTCAAGACATCCGACGCGGAGCATCCTCTTCCTTCCGACGACTACCAACGAATGATGGTTCCTTTAAATGACGTCATCCACAATGGCGTCCCTTAGATTCCGATTGGCTGATAGAAATTAATCAGCCAATCGAAATTAAAGTTTAAAAAATCCTATTGGCTGTTGCAATCAGCCAATAGGATTGAGCTTGCATTCTATTGGCTGATTGGAATAGCCAATAGAATGTGAGCTCAATCCTATTGGCTGATTGCAATAGCCAATAGCATTTTTTCAACCTTAATTCCAATTGATTGATAAAATTCTATCAGCCAATCGGAATCTAAGGGACGCCATCTTGGATGATGTAATTTAAAGGAACCTTCATTCGTCGGTAGTCGTCGGAAGGAAGAGGATGCTCCGTGTCGGATGTTTTTTAGGTGGAGCTGCTCCGTGCTGAATGGATGAAGATAGAAGATGCCGTCTGGATGAAGACTTCTGCGGGCTTGGATGAAGACTTTGTTAAGGATGGATGTCGGATCTTCAAAACTGTAAGTAAATCTTCTGGGGTTAGTGTTAGGATTTTTTAAGGGTTTATTGGGTGGAATCTAACTTGACCAGAATCTAACTTTTCAATTGGCCTTTTAAATTATCTTTGACTTAGCAATCAAGTAATTTAGTGGACCCAGCTGACTGCCCTGCCTATATATTTAACACTAGCTTGGGCTGTGCATTGCACTGGGCTGTGCATTGCCTGGGCAGTATGTATTGTTACAACAGCATATGTTCACATTTTTGAAGTGAACATTTTATAAGTGAGGCATTAAGATAAGAATTTTACAAGAATTAAGAGAAGATTTTATAAGTGAGGCATTAGGATAAGAATTTTACAAGAATTAAGTGAAGATTTTATAAGTGAGGCATTAAGATAAGAATTATATAAGAATTTAGTGAACATTTTATAAGTGAGGCAATAAGTAGTGATGTCGCGAACCGCACGAACCGCCATTGAATTCAATAGGCAGGCGAACTTTAAAACCTACAAGGATTCTTTCTGGCCACAATAGTGATGGAAAAGTTGTTTCAAGGTTACTAACACCTGGACTGTGGCATGCTGGAGGGGGATCCCTGGCAAAACTCCCATGTAAAATTACATAGTTTATGCAGAGTCTGCTTTTAACCCATAAAGGGCCTAAATCACCTAACATTCCCAAATTGTTTGCAATAACGTGCTTTAAAACATCAGTAATGACCTGATAGAAAATTAAGTTAGATTAGACTAGCAAAATATTTAAAAATTTTAGATTTTAATATTAAAATAATGTTAAGAAGTGCAATGCACATATGAGTGGTCGCACTGGCTGGCTGCTATGTAGGGCAGCAATTAACAACAGTATGCTGTGTAAGTCAGATAGACAGTTAGACACAGGCCTGATAGAAAATAAAAGTAGATTACACTAGCATAATGATTTAAATACTTTTTTGGGGGAATTTAAAGAAAAAGGTTAAGCACATACATATGAGTCGTGGCTGATAGCCTTGGAAGGGCAGCTATTAAAACCAGTAGGCTCTGTAAGTCAGATACACACACGCCTGATAGAAAATACTATTAGATTACACTAGAAAAATTATTTAAACTTTTTTTTTATGAGTGGTGGCTGCCTGGCACAGACCAATTAACCAAAAGACTGAAAAAAAAATGAGGTATATTAATGCTGTGTGAGCCTGACAGACACAGGCCTGATAGAAAATGTAATTAGATTACACTAGCAAAATTATTTAATTTTTTTTTTTTTTTATTTAAAATAATGTTATAAACGGATATTAACACTGGTGGCTGGCACAGAGCAATGAACCAGAGTATATACTGTGTGACACAGGCCTGATAGAAAATGAAAAAAAATTACACTAGCAAAATAATTAAAATTTTTGGTTAGTTAAATTTAAACTAATGTTGTTAGGGAGATATCAGTGGTGGCAGTAATCACAGCATATGCTGTGAGCCTTAAACACACAGGCTGAAAGCCAGGCAAATGCTAATAAAAATACGAAGAAAAAAAACGGCACGAAATATAGCCCTAAAAAGGGCTTTTTGGGGTGCTGTCCTTGCAGCAGAGATGAGTGGAGTCCTTCTGGACTGTAGTGGACACTAAATACACTAGCCTAGCTATGTATTCCCCTATAATGTCAGCAGCACAAACACAACACGTCCTCTCACTAAGAAAGCAAGGTCGTTATGAGTCTAAAATGGCGGCTTCCGAGTAGCTGGGAGGGTCTGTGAGGGAGTGTCTGATGTTGATTGGCTCTAATGTGTCAGACGGCTGTGACATACAGGGTCAAAGTTTCCTCAATGATGACACATAGGGGGCGGATCAAACATTGCATGTGTTCGCCCGCAGCCGCGAACGCGAACAAGCTATGTTCGCTGTGAACCGTTCGCGGGCGAACAGTTCGGGACATCACTAGCAATAAGGTAAGAATTATAGAAGAATTGAACAAGGATTGGACAAGGGGCAATACACAAGGCAAGTACTTGTCATGTTTTGTTTTAATTATCTCATTGTTTCCTTATGCATGCGCTGCTGTAATTCTGTGTCTTATGTGTTTAATTGGTTCCTACTTTTGTAAAATGCTCAATATATTCATATTCCATTTTGCTGCCTCTTTTGCCTCTTTAACAAACTACTTTACTCAATTACACCTTCCTCCTCACCACCTGCTCTGTTCATTAGCCCATCTCTCTCAAACTCACCTTACTTTTGTACTCATGAACTTCACACATTCCTATACTCCCTCTCTCCCCCCTGCACCTCATGCCAAAAACATTACTGCAAATCTGCATCTCAACTCCTGTCACTCTTCATCTTGCTCATACAAGCTGCTGGTGACATCTCCCCTAATCCTGGTCCCCAACAACTTCCTAGCCATGCATATCCATGTGTACCTTTCCACAGACTCAGCAAACACAACTCTGCTAACCTTACTCACATTCCTCTTGTATCTAAAACCACTACCCCTTTCACTTATGCACTCTGGAACTCTTGTTCTGTTTGTAACAAGCTCACTTCTATTTATGACCTCTTTATCTCCCACTCCCTTAACCTTCTGGCTCTCAAGGAAACTTGTCTCTCTCCTTTAGACACAGCATCCACTGCTGCATTGCCAAATGGGGTCTCCACTTCAGCCATACTCCTAGGTCTGGTAACAGACAAGGAGGTGGTGTAGGTATTTTACTTTCCTCTTGTTGCACCTTTCAACAAATACATCCCATCTCTTCTCTCACATTTTCCTTTATTCAAAACCCACATGATTTGCTTATTCTCTCCCCTCTCTATACGTGTTGCAGTAATATACCGCCCCCCTGGCTCCTCAACTCAATTTCTGGATCACTTTGCTGCCTGCCTACCTTATTTCCTTTCCTCAGACACCCCTGCCCTCATTCTTGGTGACTTCAACATCCCTCTTGACAATCCCACTGCCTCTTCTGCAAAACAACTTCTGCAACTCACTTCCTCTTTCGGTCTGTCACAATGGACTGACTCTTCCTCTCACAAAGATGGTCACTCCCTTGATCTGATCTTTTGCTGTCGATTCACTAGTTCAAACTTCACAAACTCCCCTTTTCCTCTTTCTGACCATCAGCTCCTCACTTGCAACATCTCATTCCTCCCTACAACTCTCCCTCCTTCTACCCTTTACACCAAATTTCATAGAAGCATTATGTTATTAGATCAGCAACAGCTTGCTAGACCTCTCAAAGCTCTCCTCTCATCCATCTTCTCCTTTTCCTGCCCTTACTAATCTATCTGCCACTATAATTCCACTATTGGTCCTTGACAATCTGGCCCCTCCTACCATAGATAAGCAAAAAACCCTCCCATAGACAGGAGAGAACAAAAGAGATAAGGGCTTACAGCACTCAACCCTAATAGTTAAAGTGATTTAGGCTAAAACATAACCTTTAATAATAACCACACCTAAAACCACAGGAAGCCCTGCAAACACTTTCCCCCACCATATAGCAAGTATCAAACACCCCCCTGTTTCCTGGCCGAAAAACAGAAAACGTCGGCTTCAGGTGCCAGGGGTGTCACAGACAATATACTATATAGTCTGTGACACTCCTGGCACATGAAGCCAACGTATCCTGTTTTTCAGCCAGGAAACAGGGGGGTGTTTGACGCTTGTTGGGGAGAGGTGTTTGTAGTGCTTTCTGTGGTTTTATGTGTGGTTATTATTAAAGGTTATGTTTTAGCCTATATCACTTGAACTATTAAGGTTGAGTGCTGTAAGCCCCTATCTCTTTTGTTCTCTCCTGTCTATGGGAGGGTTTTTTGCTTATATATTATATATAGTGGGGTAGCACCGGACCGTTTGGGTCATTTCCTTAGTTTACTATTAGTTGCAGTGCCAGTATCCAATTTTGCCCTCTTACCATAGCTCAGAAATTACACACTCACCCTCAGCCCTAGCTTACTCCTCTGACACGGTACCTATGCAGATGTTCCCATACTGCTAAGCGGTACTGGAGAAGATCTCAGAGTTCAGCTGACTTTCTTCACTACAAGTTCATCTTGAACTCCTACTACTCTGCCTTTAATCTTTATAAGCAACACTACTTCTCTACTCTTATCTCCACCCTTTCTTCAAACCCAAAACGTCTGTTCTCCACTTTCAACACTCTTCTCTGTCCACCCCCACATCCTAATACAACTTCTCAGATTTCGCCAGCCACTTCAATAACAAAATTGATTCCATTAGAAACTAAATCAGCTCTCAACATGCTTCCAGCCTCTCACCCCCACATAGCCATATATTTAGCTCTTTCACACCTGTTACTGAGGAAGAAATCTCTGCACTTATACTGCACTCTCACCTCACTACCTGTCCCCTCGACCCCATCCCCTCACAGCTACTACCCTCCCTCTATTCTACCCTTATCCCTATACTGACACACATTTTCAACCTCTCCCTCAGCACCGGTATATTTCCCTCATCTCTAACACTTGCACTGGTCACACCTATCCTCATAAAACCTTCTCTTGATCCAACCTCCCCATCCAACTACTGTCTCATTTCCCTACTCCCTCTTTCTTTCTTCAAAGCTTTTTGAAAAGCTATTACATGACTGCCTATCCCATTTCCTTAAATTACATTACCTCCTTGAGCCACTGCAATCTGGATTTTGCCCCCATCACTTGAAAGAGACAGCAATCATTAGACTTGTGCATGGTCGAAAAATTTGTTTCGGTTCGGATCGATTCAGATGTTTTCGAATTTCGGTTTGGATCAATTTGAATTCGGAAAAATTTGAATGAATTCGTTTCGGATTCATTCGGATTTGAATAAATTCGGCTGGATTCGATTCGATTCGGAAATTCGGAATTTCGGTATGTGTTAGGTGGGATGTGCTGTGTATTAGACTAGTATTATGTACTGTATATTAGGTGTAACCCATAGCAGAGTGATATAACCTAATATACTGTACAATACTAGTGTAATCCATGGCCATCCGAATCTACCGAATAAATCCGAACTAATTCGGATTTATTCGGTAGATTCGGTACTACCGTAATTCGGAAATTCGAATTTATTCGAATCTCCGAATTTAACAAATTCGTCCGCATTTGGATTCGGAACTAATCGAAACGCACATGTCTAGCAATCATTAAGATTACCAATGACCTACTTACAGCAAAATCCAAAGGCCACTTCTCTCTGTTTATCCTCGTTGATCTGTCTGCAGCCTTCAATACATGTCAAAGAGACAGCAATCATTAAGATTATAATGACCTACTTACAGCAAAATCCAAAGGCCACTTCTCTCTGTTTATCCTCGTTGATCTGTCTGCAGCCTTCAATACTGTTGACCACCCTCTTTTGCTCCAAACCCTTCAATCCTTCGGCATTTGTGACACAGTCTTCTCATGGTTCTCTTCCTACCTGTCTAACAGTACCTTTAGTGTAGCCTTCTCTGGGGCTTCCTCTGCCCCGTTACCACTTTCTGTTGGGGTACCACAAGGCTCTGTCCTCGGTCCCCTTCTCTTCTCAATTTACACATCATCATTAGGTTCCCTAATAAAGTCCCAAGGGTTTCAATATCATTTGTATGTCAATGACACTCAAATCTACATCTCTGCTCCAGACCTATCTTCTTCCTTACTAACCCGTATCACTAACTGTCTTTCTCACATCACTTCATGGATGTCCTCTCACTACCTTAAGCTAAATCTCTCCAAAACTGAACTCTTTATTTTCCCCCCTTCTTCTAAAATCTCCACCCCCATCTCTCTATAACTGTCAACAACTCCATCATTGCCCCTACCCCACATGCTCGATGTCTTGGGGTCACACTTGACTGAGATCTTTCACTCCTCACATTCAGGCTTTGGCTAAATCCTGCCACTTCCACCCCTCACATTCAGGCTTTAGCTAAATCCTGCCGCTTCCACCTTAAAAACATTTCTAAAATTAGACATTTCCTTACACAAAACACAACTAAGATTTTAATCCACTCTTTCATCCTTTCTTGCCTTGACTACTGTAACTCCATCCTCTCTGGTCTCCCTAGCATCTAGCTCCTTTACAATCCATAATGAATGCCTCTGCCAGGCACCTCTCTGCCAATCCCTTCACTGGCTTTCTCTTGCCTCCAGGATTAAACACAAAATTCTGACTCTTAAATACAAAGCCCTCAACTGCACTGATCCCCTCTATATCTCAGACCTTGGGGCATATTTACCAAGCTCCATATGGAGCTTGAGGCCCCGTGTCTAAAGACCACTGCTCCATAACCTGTCTGCCTGCTCTGAGGCGATGGACAGAAATCAACCCGATCGAATACGATTGGGTTGATTGACACCCCCTGCTAGCGGCTGATTGGCCGTGAATCTGCAGGGGGCGGCATTGCACCAGCAGTTCACCAGAACTGCTGGTGCAATGATAAATGCTGGGAGCGTATGCTGTCTGCATTTATCGATGTGCACATTAATAAATATTGATGTGCACATTAATAAATAGGCCCCCTTGTCTCCAGATACTCTCCCTCCCATCCCCTTCATTCTGCTCACAACCTCCTACTCTCCTTCTCTCTTGTTACCTCCTCACATTCCTGCTTACAGGACTTCTCCAGACTGGCTCCCATCTTGTGGAACTCTCTGCCTTGCTCCACAAAACTCTCCCCTAATTTTGAAAGCTTCAAGCACTCCCTAAAGACTCTTCTGTTCAAGGATGCATACAACCTACACTAACCTTTCCTAATACCAGTTCCTCTCCTTCATTGCTATCCGCCATGTACCCCCTTAGAATGTAAGCCTAAGAGCCCAACTGCTTTCAGATCACATTCACAAGAGCTGACTACAACAGTGCCACTCTAGGCAGGGCCCTCTACCCATTTGATCCCTATAATAGCTACCTTGTATACCGTTTATAGTGCTGCAGAATCTGTTGGCACTCTATAAATAACCGATAATAATAATAATAATAATAATGGTCATTGGATATAATGTTAATGGTATCTCAAAGATTACTGAAGATAACTACTCAATACAATTAGTGCCTGACAATACTTCCTATCAAATCACTGCCTTTTAGTAAAATAAAAAATCTTACTTTGCAAATAATATAGGTTAAAGTGACAGTCTACACCAGAATATTATTGTTTAAAAAGATAGATAATCCCTTTATTACCCATTCCCCAGTTTTTCATAACCAACATAGTTTTATTAATATACTTACCCCTTTGATTACCTTGCATCTAGGCCTCTACAGACTGCCCCTTTATTTCAGTTCTTATAACAGACTTGCATTTTAGCAAATCAGTGCTGACTCCTAGGTAACTCCAAGGGCGTGAGCACAATGTTATCTAATATGGCACACGTGAACTAATGCCCTAATGGCAAAATGCATTCCGTTAAGACGCGTCCTTCAAGGGTTAAGAAATTAGCATATGAGCCTTCTAGGTTTAGATTTCAACTAAGAATGCCAAGAGAACAAAGCAAAATTGATGATAAAAGTACATTGGAAAGTTGTTAAATATGACATCCCCTATCAAAATCATGAAAGTTTATATTTGACTAGACTGTCCCTTTAACTGATCGTAGAGCAGTGCTGAACTGCTTTGGTAAATCTTGCAACACTAATAAACTAAAATATAAAGAGTACAAATAAGCTGTAGACTACCATATAATCTCCTTCCACCCTTAATAGGTTAAATTCAACCGTAATAGAAAAACCCACCTATCTGTATTATATTTTTAAAATATGGCTGTTATGGTTACACACCATAACAATATTTACAAATAAGCGATTCAATTACGCTATAAATCTGGTGGTAACATACATTTAGCCAGAAATAAATAATGCAACATTGTGCCAGAGTTTACTTGCTGATAAAATAAATTGAATAGCCCATTAAACTCCACCCCCTCCCCTGACATGTTTTGCTGTGAAACGGCTTTCTCAAAGGATGCCGCGGCGCCGCTACAACAGGTATTTATTTCGGACTTTCTTTGCACATATATTGGTAAGTTAAGTGCTAAAGGAAGAAATAAGATGAGATGATATCCAAATACATATATGAAAGGTCAATATAAGATAGCATTATATTGTCCAATGATATTTAAGTTCACAAGTAGTGGATAAAAAAGGGACAATCCTAGCATTACACCAAGGACATATTATACATAGGCATGCATATATGTTTGAGTAATGCAAGATATTAGCACAGATGTTAATGAAAAGTGAGCAAACAACAAATTCAACAGCATTACACCAAGTATACATTATATTTATTCATAACCTAGTATCACACCAAGTACATAATTTATAGAGATTGCATATGTATATATGGAAGAATAATCTGAGATGCTAACATATATGTCAATAAATAGTAGATAATACAATTACAAACTAGTATTAGATACGTATATATTATATGTGCTGTAACTCTTTACATTCATATATTAGAACAAAACAGAGGGAATTATTCCCTTGATAGTCTTTATAGAGTTACTTGGAATGATCTAGTTATATCTGTAACACATTTATGTACTTCATGTAAATTAGTTTTTTTTTTTTTTTCATTTTTCAAATTACCGGATTTATTAAATAGCGATATTATCGAAATACCTTGTGAGATACTACCTTGTTGCCATTGTATGTGTATAAAATATTAAAATGTGATCAATTTCCAAAAAGACAATGAAAAAAATTAAACAAATTGTAAATGTGTTGCAGATATAACTGGATCATTCCAAGTAACTCTATAAAGACTATCAAGGAAATTAAAGGATCAGTTAAAGGGATATTCCAGCCAAAATTGGAATCCACATGGGTGCATTTCAGTTTTGCATAGCAGCATTTTTGCAATATACATGCATTAGCAAAAATGCTTCTGGTAAAAGCTATAGCTGTTTCAAGCATGCACCGTGCACCAGCATTTTAAACACAGCACTTGCTCTGAGAGCCTAGGGTTCTTGTATCATCTGGTAATGACTCAATTGCGTTATTGCTGACATAATACAAACCCCACTAGCGCTCTGTGCAGCTGCAGTATATAAAATGCTGGTGCAATAAGAATATCTATCTATGCTCCATGTGCACGTGCAGAGAAAAATGTTAACACTTAAACAGTGATAACTTTTACTAGAAGCATTTTTTGCCAATACATGTATATTGCAAATATGTTTCTATTTAAAGAAGTAATTAATCTATGTGCATTTACATTTTGCCCAGTAATTCCCTTTAAGTCCAAAAAAAAAAACTTTAATGATTTAAATAGGGCATGTCATTTTAAACAACTTTCCAATTTTGATCACCAATTTTTCTTTGTTCGTTTGGTATTCTTAGTTGAAAGCTAAACCTAGGAGGTTAATATGCTAATTTCTTAGAACTTGAAGGCTGCCTCTAATCTAAATGCATTTTGACAGTTTTTCAGCACTAGACGGCATTAGTTCATGGGTTTCATATAGATAACATTAAGCTCATGCACGTGAATTTACTGAGGAGTGACCACTGATTAGCTAAAATGCAAGTCTGTCAAAAGAACTGAAATAAGGGGGCAGTCTGCAGAGGCTTAGATACAAGGTAATTACAGAGGTAAAACATATATTAATATAACTGTGTTGGTTATGCAAAACTGGGGAATGGGTAATTAAGGTATTATCTTTTAAAACAACAATTCTGGTGTTTACTGTCTCTTTAATCCCTGTATTTTTGTTCTGATATTCATTATGAATGTAAAGAGTTACAGCACATATAATATATACGTATCTAATACTAGGTTGTAATTGTATTTATCTACTATTTATTGACATATATGTTAGCATCTCATATTATTCTTACATATATACATATGAAGTCTCTATAAAATATGTACTTGGTGTGATACTAGGTTTTGAATTAATATAATATATACTTGGTGTAATGCTAAGTTGTAATGATATTTGTTCACTTTTTATTAACATCTTGTTTTACTCTTACATATATGTATAATGTGTCCTTGGTGTAATGCTAGGATTGTCATTTTTTTATTTCCACTATTTGTGAACATTTATACTGTATCATTTTAAATTATATTGACCTTTTATATATGTATATGGGTATCATCTCATCTTATTTCTTCAGTAAGCACATAACTTACGAATATATATGCATGATATGCAGTTATTTAAGCATTTAACTTGCATTACATATTCTCCAATGTAGTATCAGAATGTTTAGAACTGGGAATAGAAGTATAAATTTATATGTATGGAAAGTAATTATGTTCATTTAAATCATTAGGTTGAATCAATTGTAATAGGTATATCCATCTGCTTTTTTTTTAAGCAGCATTTTTTCCGTCAACCCCTCTTATACCCAAACTCACTTTTTGTATACCACAGCAATGTAGATGTGCTTTTCTAATGTTCATTGTTTTTTTCTTTCTAACAAAGTGGCTTGGACTTAGTTAGTCTTTCAGATTTTTGGTTCTTCTATAATTTATTTCTTCCTTAGTTCCTATTAATTCCTTTAGAATTAAATCTAATTGTAAGATGTGCCAGTGTGTTTTTTTTTTACTATGTTTATTACATCCTGTACTATGTTTATTACATCTTCTGAACAATTCATTTTTAGTCACAAAAATTTGCTTATTGGTAAAGATTTGATTGTACCTGGTGAATGTCATCAATATATCTCAACCATATAACCATGTAAAGATTGATAACTATAAAGCCACGGCATATTGGCAATCCATTACTACCAAGTGTAGGTTTCCACTAATAGGCCCTAAGTTATCAAGGTCTGTCGGACCTGATCCGATAGTGTGGATCAGGTCCGACAGACCTCGCTGAATATGGCGATCAATACGCTCGCCGTATTCAGCATTGCACCAGCAGCTCACAAGAGCTGCTGGTGCAACGCCACCCCCTGTAGACTTGCGGTCAATAGGCCGCCCGTAGGGGGTGTCAATCAACCTGATCGTACTCGACAATGTCTGTTCGCCTGCTCAGAGCAGGTGGACAGGTTCTGGAGCAGCGGTCTTTGTGAATTCTGATAGAATTCTGATAGAATTCTACCAGCCAATCGGAATTAAGGTAGAATAAATCCTATTGGCTGATCCAATCAGCCAATAGGATTGAAGTTCAATCCAATTGGCTGATCCAATCAGCCAATAGGATGGCATTCTATTGGCTGATTGGATCAGTCAACAGAATGCAAGCTCAATCCTATTGGCTGATTGCATCAGCCAATAGGATTTTTTCTACCTTAATTCCGATAGGCTGATAGAATTCTATCAGCCAATCAGAATTCAAGGGACACCATCTTGGATGACGTTATTTAAAGGAACCTTAATCTTCAGTTGGACTTCGTTTGAAGAGGATGCTCTGTGTCGGATGTCTTGAAGATGGAGCCGCTCCGCGTCGGATGGATGAAGATAGAAGATGCCGCCTGGATGAAGACTTCTGCCCGTCTGGAGGACCACTTCTCCCGGCTTTGTTGATGACTTCGGCCCGGCTGGGTGAAGACTTCTCAAGGTAGGGTGATCTTTAAGGGGTTAGTGTTAGGTTTTATTAAGGGGGTATTGGGTGGGTTTTAGAGTAGGGTTGGGTGTGGGGGGTTTTAATGTTGGGGGGTATTGTACTTTTTTTATACAGGTAAAAGAGCTGATTACTTTTGGGCAATGGCCCGCAAAAGGCCCTTTTAAGGGCTATTTGTAATTTAGTATAGGGTAGGGCTATTTATTATTTTGGGGGGCTTTTTTATTTTATTAGGGGGATTAGATTAGGTGTAATTAGTTTAAAAAAACTTGTAAATATTTTGTTATTTTCTGCAATTTAGTGTTTTTTTTTCTTCGTACGTTAGATAATTGTATTTAATTGTATTTAATTGTATTTAGTTTAGGGAATTCATTTAATAATAGTGTAGTGTTAGGTGTAATTGTAACTTAGGTTAGGATTTATTTTACAGGTAAATTTGAATTTATTTTAACTAGGTAGCTATTAAATAGTTAATAACTATTTAATAACTATTGTACCTAGTTAAAATAAATACAAACTTGCCTGTAAAATAAAAATAAACCCTAAGATAGCTACAATGTAACTATTAGTTATATTGTAGCTAGCTTAGGGTTTATTTTATAGGTAAGTATTTAGTTTTAAATAGGAATAATTTAGTTAATGATAGTTATTTTATTTAGATTTATTTAAATTATATTTAAGTTAGGGGGTGTTAGGGTTAGACTTAGATTTAGGGGTTAATAACTTTAATATAGTGGCGGCGAAAATTGGGGTGGCAGATTAGGGGTTAATAAGTGTAGGTAGGTTGCGGCGACATTGGGGGTGGCAGATTAGGGGTTAATAAATATAATGTAGGTGTCAGCGATGTTGGGGGCGGCAGATTAGGGGTTAATAAGTGTAGGTAGGTTGCGGCAATATTGGGGGCGGCAGATTAGGGGTTAATAAATATAATGTAGGTGTCAGCGATGTTGGGGGCGGCAGATTAGGGGTTAATAAGTGTAAGATTAGGGGTGTTTAGACTCGGGGTACATGTTAGGGTGTTAGGTGTAGACATAAAATGTATTTCCCCATAGGAATCAATGGGGCTGCGTTAGGAGCTTTACGCTGCTTTTTTGCAGGTGTTAGGTTTTTTTTTCAGTCGGCTCTCCCCCATTGATCCCTATGGGGAAATTGTGCACAAGCACGTTTTGCCAGCTCACCGCTACCGTAAGCAGCGCTGGTATTGAGGTGAGATGTGGATCTAAATTTTGCTCTTCGCTCACTTTTTTGCCGCTAACGCCGGATTTGTAAAAACCCGTAATACCAGCGTTGTCAGTGAGGGAAAACTGCTCATTAGCACCGCACAGCATTACTGACAAAACTCGCAATCTAGGTGACTGTGTTACTTTCGTAAAGACAGAGAGGTAACTATCACTATAGTACATAGTTGTTACTTCTTCTGTCACAAAACTACTAAAACATAGACATCCAATAGTTGTGCACATCATCCACATTCCAGAGTTCATAATATACAACTAATTATTATTAGAGGTGTGATATAATAATCCAGCCCTACATATATATATATATATATATATATATATATAATATATATATATATATATATATATATATATATATATATATATATATATATAATAACATTATGGATCTACAAGAAGTGGTTAACCAAGTTATTGTTTTGATGCAACGGGTTGATGCTTTAACACAGACAATCAGGGACTTGCAAACTGACCATCAAACAGTAAAAGATTGTGTCAGAGACATATATGCAACAAGAACCACTCAAACAGACACCCACCCTGAACCACAGGTATCCTTGCCTGACAAATTCACAGGAAACAGATCAATGTTTAAAGAATTTAAAAATTCATGTTTGTTGCTATTCGAGTAGAAGCCTAAGACCTATACGACCGATAGGTTAAAGGTATTAACTATAATCTCGCACTTAAGAGGTGAACCACGGGCTTGTGGATTCATATTATAATACCCAAGATCCTATATTGAATTCCCTAAATAATTTCTTAAAGGCAATGTCGGCTATCCATGATGATCCTTTCAAACAAAATACTGCAGAAATTTCCTTGCATTCTCTAAGGCAAGGAAGACATGCAGTAGAATATTATATTGCACAGTTCAAGATGCACGTTAAAGAGTCTGAATGGAATGAGGTCTCTCTAAAGAACCAGTTTAGACTTGGATTGTCGGATGACATCAAGGACTAACTCTCACGTACAGGTATTCCAGATAGTCTAGAAGATTTATTTGCCTTATCAACTACAATCGATAGACGACTCAGAGAACGCCGCATGGAGAGAGCTGGAACAACCTCATCCTATAGGAAATATGCTACACCTACTACTGTACCTAAAGAACCAGAGACTCCAATGGAAATTGGATTCATCAGAGGTCCGCTTACTTCTCAGGAAAAAAATAGGAGACGTATACAAAATCTCTGTATGTATTGCTCTTCTAATGAACATGAAGTAAAGAATTTCCGAATTAATTGACAGGTTACGTGGTGCAGTGGTCTTCACTAAATTGGACCACAGGGGTGCCTATAACCTCGTGAGAATTAGAGCCGGGGACGAATGGTTGACAGCTTTCCGTACTCAATACAAGTTATTTGAATATACTGTTATGCCTTTCGGTCTATGTAATGCCTTGGCGACATTCCAATGCTTTATCAATGATATATTCGGGGATATTCTAGATGTATTCATAGTTGTATATCTAGATGATATTTTGATTTTTTTCCAACTCACAGGAACAACACATTGCTTACGTTAGGACTGTATTAACCAGGTTACGAAATCATAGACTATACGCCAAATTAGAAATATGCACATTCAACGCTAAAGAGGTTTCATTTTTGGGTTACCATATATCAGAGAATGGTATTAAAATAAGATTAAGATAAAAAGATTCTTGCAGTTAAAAACTGGCTTATTCCGAAGTCCTGTAAGGAAGTCCATAGGCTTTTGGGTTTTGCAAATTTCTACCTCAAATTTATAGATAACTTTGCAGCTATAGCTAAACCTTTGACTGATCTCACCAAACACGACAAACCATTTCATTGGACTCCAAACACAAAATTGGTATTCAGACAACTCAAAACTAGTTTTACCACAGCACCAGTATTATGGTTTCCAGATTCAGATCTACAGTTCATTTTGGAGGTAGACGCCTCAGATTTTGCTATAGGCGCAGTTCTCTCACAGAAGCGATCAGTGAAAGATATCATGCACCCAGTCTCTTTTTACTCAAGGGTCATGACACAAGCTGAGAGAAACTACCCTGTAGGGGAAAAGGAGCTTCTGGCCATTAAAAGCTCTTTTGAACAATGGTGACACCTTCTGGAGGGTACAAGTCATCCTATCATAGTGTTAACAGATCATAAGAATCTCCAATACCTACAAATGAACAGAGCTTTATCAACACGGCAACTACGTTGGAGTCTCTACTTCTCACGTTTTGATTTTGTAATCACATACCGTCCCGGGAAAAGGATTGGGAAAGTTGATGCTCTATCAAGAAAAGACTTAAAACCATCATTACATAACATTCCCACGACAGTCATTTCTAAGGAACATTCTTTGGGCATTCTTACCCAATCCATCAAGGAGTTTAAAAATTATCAAGATAAAGACCTTACTAAACCTTCACACTTACTTCAACAGTTGTAAGATGATTTGTTGTACCATAACACAAGACTTTACATCCCTGAAAACTTGAGAACTGATATAACATGCTCCACTCATAACTCTCCTCTTGGGGGACATTTGAGATTTCAGAAGACATAATATCTGCTGCATCGATTCTATTGGTGGCCTTCAATGTCTTCCTATGTCAAGAGATATGGGGCCCATTGTTCGGTATGTTCCACTTCTAAACCCTCTCATCAACTACCTGTAGGCCTACTACAGCCTTACCCAGTTCCAAAAGCCCCTTGGACAGTTGTCTCAATGGATTTTATAGTAGACCTCCCAAGATCCTCTTTGTTTACAACCATATTTGTTGTTGTTGATATGTTTTCTAAAATGGCACATTTTGTGCCTATCTTGACAATACCAACTGCTCAACAGACAGCAGAGATTTTCATCAGAGAAATTGTACGCCTACATGGTTTACTTACTTCAGTTCTCAGTGATAGGGGATCGCAGTTTACTTCTAAATTTTGGAGACAGTTATGCAAACATTACATGTTACACAGAAATTGAGCACATCCTACCACCCCCAGACCAACGGTCAAACCGAGAGAACAAATCTAAGGATTGAGCAGTTCCTATGTTGTTACTGCTCACATCAATAAGATAACTGGACTACCTACCTACCATTAGCCGAGTTTGCCTACAATAACAAAAAAAACTCCACTACAGATCAAAGTCCATTCTTTATCAACTATGGATTACATTCACACATGAACTACTATCCAACCATTGAAGCAACATGTCCAAAGGTTAATGATGTCATCAATGACATCACCCAAAAACTTCTCTGTTATCCAGAACAACATTAGACACACACAATTTTCACATAAAAGATACTATGACCTCCAACATAGACCTCAACCCTCTTATCACATAGGACTATTGGTCTGGTTGTCAACTAAGAATATGAGACTACAAACACCATGTAAAAAACGAAATAAGTTATACATAGGACCTTTTCCTATAACAGCAATGGTTAACCCAGTAACTGTAACCCTGCAGTTGCCTGCTTCATAAAAACTACATCCTACTTTCCACGTATCCATGATCAAACCCTGTCTCGCTATCAACTCAAGCCCTGTAACACTTCCAGTATATCTATCATCTGACACTCAATATGAGATTCAGAGTATTTTGGACTCCTGCAGGCGCCGAGGTATACTTGAATACTTAGTTCACTGGAAAGGATATGACCATGCTGATGATTCATGGGAACCGGCTACCAACCTTGATGCCTCCAGATTGGTTTCATTGTTCAATAGATGGAATTCTGATAGGCCTTCTCCTTAGGAACCTCGTTGCGGTTCTTTGGGGGGGACTATGCCAGGATTCGTCAATACTTGTGATTATACCTATCTGTAACTTTAACTGCAGATCCTATTCTGCCTATTTAAGGCTCCTCCTTCCAGTGTTCCATGCTGGATTATTGTATGCTTAGCTGCAGTAGCTTGTACAACTTCCTCTAGCCAAATCTAAGTGCCAGTCAACCTAACTACTTGCATAGTACCTGCAAGTTTTTACAGAAACAAGTATTCCTAAAGCTCTGGATTCCTTCTGCTTACATCTGCTACATCCTTATCCTCGGCAGCTGCCAGAGTTACCGCTGAATCTCCTGACATCATCAGCTGCAGCCACAGTTCCAGATTGCATCACTCCTGCTCCACAGCTCTGGGATCGATGCACGTTCCAGTCAGCGTCTTTCCATCTAGCACTGCAGATGCATCTTAGACCGACTCAGCCCAAACAGGTCGTATGTTAAGTTATCTGAGCCAACTTGGGGTCAAATGTACTTTACACTTGTTTCTTCTATATGCCATGTTATAACTCCAAGCACTTCCCACAATTGAAATGTTTAATCACACAGATCTAAGCTACCAGCAAGATCTCTCCCATGTTTGATTCATATGTTACATTATTTCTGTTTCAGTGTAGAAACACTGTGTTACTTTCGTAAGAATATTTCCTCTGTGAAACCCTTTATAGAGGTAGTGAGAGTTACTTAATTTTTACAATTAACCATTCTTAATCCTAAGCCACCTTTTCTAAATCGCTTACACCGGTGTGTACTGTCGATATATTATAGTGGCTAAATAAAGACAGAGAGGTAACTATCACTATAGTACATAGTTGTTACTTCTTCTGTCACAAAACTACTAAAACATAGACATCCAATAGTTGTGCACATCATCCACAGTCCAGAGTTCATAATATACAACTAATTATTATGAGAGGTGTGATACCACTATACCATAATAGTTACAAAAGTCAATGCTTTTGTTCAGAGATTTTCCTTATGGTTGTCATGACTCAGTGCAGTTGGATCAGTCTATCTTCATTATTTTCTGGCTAACAGCAACAGGTTACTGGATTACATCTGTTGGGGAGGGAGTTTTTGAGTTGAAAGTACAATTATCAGTTTAGGAAAAAAAGGACTGATTGGAATCCGGTTTGTTATTAGTACTAAATATCTTTCTATCTTCATGATGAGATTATTCAGGTTGTAAGTAGAGTTTATAGATTAATGGGGGAAGCTTTTTTTTAGATCTTTATTTTTTATGTTTACGGACCCCAGTGACATTTTAATACCACTGCATATGAATAATTAAAGCGATGATTGGCCAAAATTTTGCAGTAAATTGTTGTGCCATAATGGATTGTATATATTATTTTATTACTTTATTGGTGTGAAATTTATACTATAATAAAGTGGTAAAAAGTATTACAAATTCAAAAGCAAATGTGACAGTAGGTGTAGTATGTTTATTATACTACATCTGTATGTTTTGTAGAGGTTCATGCTCAGGACAGCAATGTTCTACTAAGCAGGAGCTATTAGTGGAATTTTCACAAGACATCGAGCTACTCCTAACAAAGGCTCCATTGCCCCTGAACCTGGGTAATTAAGTGGTGGTTGTTCTGTTACCTGGATAGAACATCATGTCCACAGATTTTAAAGGCCTGTCTTGTGGGGTTTATAATTACTTTCATTTAATCTGGAGGCTTGTTCACATGGGCCTTAAATAAGAAAACATTGATTCCTTTGTCAACAAATGCTTAGCATATATGTGTTTGTCCAGAGCGGAAATTATTTTGGTGACCGGCAACTTGGAACCCTAATACCCATGATGAGACTTTATCTTCATTGGCTTTCTATGAGACTTAAATGGTATACATTGTGTGGTCCGACTAAATATCCCACCAGTATTGACATCTACTTTCTTTGCATAAGGTTATAGGAACTGAAAAAAAAAGTAAACTGGAAATTGTTCAGGACAGTCTTTGCTTAGAGTAGACTAGATACACTTATCACTGTTAGAGCTGACAATGTGGCCCTATATTGTGCAAATGGGGTTAATCTATCTGAACAAAGATTGTCTTTCTTTACTGATAACTTTAAGAATGTCCTATGTTACGTGTCAGGCATTTCTAATGTTATGGTAGCTGCAAGACCTCTCTTTCTGCTTAGTATCAAGTTGGCTCTAGGTTGCAGAGGGTCAGGTCTGTTATTATAGAGATGAGATGTGCCAGCTGTAGAGTGGCAGTTGGACTGAGTGATGTTTTTGGTGGTATAGGTTAGATATAGCACATGACACACACTCCTGTAGGACTAGATGAAGAGCTGTTAGGGCCTCCCTATGTTGGACGTAAAGAGTGAGTTGCTGGGACTCTATCTCCCTTTAAAATTGGTCCTGGTGCCTTGTCTCGTTTCTCTTCTAGGGTAGGATTGATTGAGCTTGTTGCCGATACCTGCATTCATATACTGATATATATAGTAAACCAGGTTATTTATTTATTCCCTAATTTATTGTTAATTAACATGACTCATTCACTGTCTCTTTGTCTTTCTTTCTATAACTTGATATATTTTCTACAGCTTGAATGTTCTCCTGTGTGGGGTGAGGGGCAGGTTAATGTTATAGGTTTGTCTGATTTATGTCTTAGTGAATGGCAAAATGTAACCCTTCTGCAGGTAACAATGAAAATGTTATGGACAGGTCTGTACTTACTACAGCACTGCACCATAAAATCTTCACAAATTCTGAGTTTGCACATTCATAAATTGGGTGTACTTTTTTTTAAATAACTTTTAACTCATTAGGTGCTAAGGGGTTAATACCCTTCTGCAGAAGAAAACACAATATATTGAACTACTCTGCTAAATCACACAATGAGTCAGTTGGCAATGGAAGTTGCATAGCGAGCAATGATATACACAAAACATTATATTATGAAAACGGTTGCAATAGCAAAGGATAATTCCATATATACAGAGGTTTTACAATAAAACTCTGAGATGCTAGACAAATACCTCAGCACTAGCAAACTTCTCATCTTTTTTCAGATAGCATAAATATGTATATTCACTTGTTAATCTTTGTTCATCATGTAAATTTAAAGGGACAGTCAAAGTAATGAAAAACTAAAATTTATCCAAAGCATTGCAACATAGTGAGGCAAACGGTAGCTGGCTTCCTATTGGAAAAAAAAGAAGTCTATAGGGCCAAATTATCAAGCTCTGAACGGGCTCCTTCAGGCTCGATGGAAACAGCAGTTTTGAAGCAGTGGTTTTAAGACTGCTGCTTCATAACTGGCCAACTGCCTCTGAGGCTGCTGTCTGCAATCCGCCCAATCCTATAACATCGGGCTGATTGACAACCCCTGCTAGCGGCCTATTGGCCGCGAATCTGCAGGGGGCAGCATTGCACAAGCAGTTCTGGTGAACTGCTTGTGCAATGTTAAATGCAGACAGCGTATCATGTAGGACAGACATTGATAAATCGGCCCCTAAGTACCGTTTAGCAGCCTGTTAGGTGTCTTCTTACCTCCTCTGCCGGCGCCCCTTCCCCTTGACCAATTGATATATATTATATACTTTCGCATATTGGTCTATTTGAATGGCTGCAGAATTATATATGAGATGAAGATTTGTACCAAACTAAACAAAAGGGATCACAGATTTAGATATCTTTTCCTATCTCCTCAAAAGACCATTAAATACATCAGACTTGCATAATAAAAAGACACTGCAATAATAGTTACTTTGAATTTCAAACAAACAGTAGAATTTTTTTTACTTACTTACTTACTTCTAAGTTTCTTTTCATTTCCTGTCCCCTGTATCACATGACAGCTGCAAACCAATCACAAAGTCATATATATTGTGAACTCTTAACTATGCCCAGTAGGAGCTGGTGCCTCAGAATGTGTGCACATAAGAACGTGAACACTACTCCAAGAATAAACAGCTGTCCTTTTGCAATTTGTTTATTTGCACTACCTCTTTAACAAACAAACGGCTAGATTACGAGTTGAGCGTTAAGGTAAAAAAGCAGTGTTAAGAGGTCCTAACGCTGCTTTTTTACGCCCGCTGGTATTACGACTCTTGCAGGTTTAGGGACACTTCTTTGGCATTACCACAAAACGACTTACGTAAACTTCGTAAAGTCTTTTTTCTATGTGACTTCCATAGCGCCGGTATTACGAGTCTGTCCTGGGAGGCCAAAAAGTGAGCGGTACACCCTCTTCCTCCAGGAGTCCTAACGCATTTAAAAGTCAGTAGTTTTGAGTATTATGGTACAACATAAAACTCATAACTAAAGTGCTAAAAAGTACACTAACACCCATAAACTACCTATTAACCCCTAAACCGAGGCACTCCCACATCGCAAACACTATAATAAAAATGTTAACCCCTAATCTGCCCCATCCGGACACCGCCGCCACCTACATTATATGTATTAACCTCTAATCTGCTGTCCCCAACATCGCAGACACCTACATACTATTTATTAACCCCTAATCTGCTGCCCCCAACTTTGCCGCCACTATATTAAATTTATTAACCCCTAAACCTAAGTCTAACCCTAGCACCCCCTAACTTAAATATAATTACAATAAATCTAAAAAAATATTACTATCATTAACTGAATTATTCCTATTTAAAACTAAATACTTACCTATAAAATAAACCCTAAGCTAGCTACAATATAACTAATAGTTACATTGTAGCTATCTTAGGGTTTATTTTTATTTTACAGGCAAGTTTGTATTTATTTTAGCTAGGTAGAATAGTTATTAAATAGTTATTAACTATTTAATAACTACCTAGCTAAAAAAAATACAAAAGTACCTGTAAAATAAAACCTAACCTACGTTACAATAACACCTAACACTACACTATAATTAAATAAATTAACTAAATTAAATACAATTAACTAAATTAAATTAAATTAGCTAAAGTACAAAAAAAAACCACACTAAATTACAGAAAATAATAAACAAATTACAGATATTTAAACTAATTACACCTAATCTAATAGCCCTATTAAAATAAAAAAGCCCCCCTCCAAAATAAAAAAACCCTAGCCTAAACTTAACTACCAATAGCCCTTAAAAGGGCCTTTTGCGGGGCATTGCCCCAAAGTAATCAGCTCTTTTACCTGTAAAAAAAAATACAAACAACCCCCCCAACATTAAAACCCACCACCCACACAACCAACCCCCCAAATAAAATACTATTTAAAAAAACCTAAGCTCCCCATTGCCCTAAAAAGGGCATTTGGATGGGCATTGCCCTTAAAAGACATTTAGCTCTATTGCAGCCCAAAGTCCCTAACCTAAAAATAAAACCCACCCAAAACACCCTTAAAAATACCTAACACTAGCCCCCTGAAGATCGACTCTTCATCTGACGACTAAAGCTGAATGAAGGTACCTTTAAGTGACATCATCCAGGATGGCGTCCCTTAGATTCCGATTGGCTGATAGAATTCTATCAGCCAATTGGAATTAAGGTAGAAAAAATCCTATTGGCTGATGCAATCAGCCAATAGAATTGAAGTACAATCTTATTGGCTGATCCAATCAGCCAACAGGATTGAGCTTGCATTCTATTGGCTGATTGGAACAGCCAATAGAATGCAAGCTCAATCCTATTGGTTGATTGGATCAGCCAATATAATTAAATTGCATCAGCCAATAGGATTTTTTTCTACCTTAATTCCGATTGTCTGATAGAATTCTATCAGCCAATCGGAATCTAAGGGATGCCATCTTGGATGACATCACTTAAAGATACCTTCATTCAGCTTTAGTCGTCGGATAAAGAGGATGCTCCGCGTCGGATGTCTTAAAGATGGACCCACTCCGTGCCGGATGGATGAAGATAGAAGATGCAGTCTGGATGAAGACTTCTGCCAGTCTGGAGGACCACTTCACCCGGCTTAGATGAAGACTTCTCCCGGCTTCATTGAGGACTTCGGCCTGGCTTGGATGAAGACTTCTCCCGGTAAGTCGATCTTCAGGGGGCTAGTGTTAGGTATTTTTAAGGGTGTTTTGGGTGGGATTTATTTTTAGGTTAGGGACTTTGGGCTGCAATAGAGCTAACTGCCCTTTTAAAGGCAATGCCGGCCGCACTAGCAAAGCAGTTTACATTAAGGGAGGTCAGCATGGCCATAGCTGATCTGGCACCCCACAAAGCCCCGGGACCAGATGGCTTCACTGTCGCCTTCTATCAAGCCCTTAGCTCCTCACTCTCTCCATTTCTGCTTCGTCTCTTCAATAGAGTGGCCCAACGCGGTGAATTCCTCCCAGAATTCTTGGAGGCTAACATCACTACGATCCACAAAGATGGCAAGGACCCATCGCTATGCTCTAGCTATAGGCCCATCTCCCTCATAAATGTTGACGCCAAGATCTACGCCAAGATCCTTGCCAACAGACTAAACACACACCTACAGACACTAATACATTTAGATCAAGTAGGTTTTGTCCTCAATAGACAAGGCTCTGATAATACGCGCCGTCTCCTGAACATATATTCAGAGGTAGCGGACCTAGGCCTACCCATGCTCACTCTGTCACTCGACGCTGAAAAAGCGTTTGACAGAGTGAGATGGGACTATCTGACTCAGACCCTGATGGCATTTGGGATCCCTGATGCTTATATCAAAGCTACCATGGCGCTTTACTCATCCCCCACAGCTGTGGTGAGAGGCTTGGGTTTCTGCTCCCCCACGATACGGATCACGAACGGGACAAGACAGGGGTGTCCCCTGTCCCCCCTCCTGTTCGTACTGGCAATCGAACCGCTAGGCGCAGCCATTAGGAAGTGCCCTGAAATACAGGGACTCCAGCTCCATGACACCATTCAGAAACTAGCTCTATTCGCGGACGACCTTACGGTCTTCCTCACGGAGCCCCTAGAATCTCTCCCTTCATTGTTCCACCTACTGCAGAAATTTGGCGAACTCTCATATTACAAAATAAATGTTAGTAAAACTGAGGTATATTCCCTCAATCTCCCTTTGGAAGAGGAACGCAACATTCGGCTCCTTTATCCTTTCAATTGGTCCAGAACGGGCATTAAACATCTAGGCATATTTCTATCTCATTCCAAACGGATCATTATAAGAGAAAACTATGAGAAATTACTAAAGGAGATCACACTCGAATTGAATACCAATAGGTATGGCGAGATCTCATGGTTTGGCAGAATAGCGGCTCTCAAAATGATGGTCCTGCCTAGACTCACATACGCGTTCCGATGTATTCCTATCCCAATTCCAGTATCTTTGATCCGGAAGTTCCAGACTCTCTTTAATGCCTACACTTGGCATAACAAGAGACCACGAGTCGCAGCCCACATACTGCAAGCTCCCATAGAGAGAGGAGGTGCGGGCCTTCCTAACGTGAGGAAATACCATGAGGCAGCAATGGTCACCCATGCTTCAGCGTGGGGTAACGACCTTCCAGAGACCAGATGGAAGGAGCTAGAACGGGCATCCCTGCCGGCACTGATGGAACTGGAGGACCTTCTGTGGTTCCCTCCACATTGGCGGACAAAAATTTGCATCCCTAATAACATAGTTAAGGAGTGCCAGGAGACCTGGCTGAAATTGAGACATAACAGACTCATAGCCCCACACCCCTCACCCACACATTCTATCAGAGGCCTCCTTATGGGTTTGCCTGATATCCCTGTCAACTCCTGGTCTACCACGGAAGTGAACTCTCTAGCAGACTTCTATGATAATAAGAAGTTGAAAACCCATACGGCCATGTTGGCTCTACCCTCTGTAACCCCGAGGCTCCATTTTACACTTCTTCGCCTTCGAGCGTTAATGCGTTCTTGGGGCTTTTTAGAAGATGCGCTGAGAGACCCTACCCTATGGGAATTACGCTGGAAGGCTAACCTTCAACTCCACAAGCCTCTCTCGGTACACTACCAGTGCCTACTGGGAGACCCTGTCCCCTCCAAAACTATCCACATGGAGGCCTGGGAGAAAGACCTACAACTCAAATGCCCACTAGAGGCTTGGGAGGAAGCAATTAGTATCACCAAAAAGGCCACCCATTGTGTCACCCTATATGAGCTTTATTTTAAGCTACTTACAAGATGGCATTTAGTACCTACTAAACTGCAGAAGCTCTACCCTGATCACTCCCCCATGTGCTGGCGAGGGTGTGGAGAGAGGGGCTCCCCGACACATATTTGGTGGTCATGCCCAAAACTGTCAGGTCTCTGGAAAAGGGTGGAAGCCCTATGTAAGGACCTTGAGCTGGTGGAAACAGTCAGCCCGGCCTTGGCGATACTACATTTGGGAGTGGACCTGCTCCCTAGAGCTAAACGAAACCTACTAATATACATCCTCATCTCCACCAAACTACTTGTAGCCAGAAATTGGAAGAAAAGCCAGCCCCCCAGATGGCAGGGAGTAGTAGACTGTATGAATTACATCAGAAGTATGGAAAATTATGTATATGGAGAACGCAAAACACTGACTGATTTCTGCCTTATCTGGGAACCATGGGACACTCTTATGTCCCATAATGTACGCAACTAGACTACCTGACATCTGACACTGCCACCATACCTTTACAACCATTCCCCCACATCCTGCTATACGAGGAGACCGGATACGGGACACCCAAGGGAGCTGGCGACGGTGTTACTATGGCCTCCCTTGACCCCCACAAGATGCGTGGTACAATAAACTAAACCCCCATACATGCTCATCCCAGCTGCGCCTGCAATATTCCCCTATCACATAGTCCTAACAATCCTATATGCTAACCCAAAAGCCGTCCCAGTTGTATATTCACTAAAAAGAGCCACTAAGCTCCACATTGTCTAGTAAGATCCTAACTGACGGCCTCTGTAAAAACGAGGTACGTGTACCAATTGAGGCGGTAATACGCCCCATGTTATGTAGTTTATGTACTGTGATATATTGTTATTTACTTTGTTATGATGCATAAGCTGTATGCCTTGTGATTTACCTCAATAAAAACTATTTTATAAAAAAAAAAAAAAAAAATAAAGGCAATGCCCATCCAAATGCCCTTTTCAGGGCAATGGGTTGCTTAGGTTTTTTTAGTTAGGATTTTATTTGGGGGGCTTGGTTGTGTGGGTGGTGGGTTTTACTGTTGGGGGTTGTTTGTATTTTTTTTACAGGTAAAAGAGCAGATTTCTTTGGGCCAATGCCCCGCAAAAGGCCCTTTTAAGGGCTATTGGTAGTTTAGTTTAGGCTAGGTCAATTTTTTTATTTTGGGGGGCCTTTTTTATTTTGATAGGGCTATTATATTAGGTGTAATTAGTTTAAATATCTGATAATGTCTTTTTTTATTTTGTGTAATTTAGTGTTTTGTTTTTTTGTAATTTAGGTAATTATATTTAATTTAGGTAATTTATTTAATTGTAGTGTAAGGTTAGGTGTTAGTGTAACTCAGGTTAGGTTTAATTTTACAGGTAAATTTGAATTTATTTTAGCTAGGTAGTTAGTAAATAGTTAATAACTATTTAGTAACTATTCTACCTAGTTAAAATAAATACAAACTTGCCTGTAAAATAAAAATAAACCCTAAGCTAGCTAAATTTTAATTTAAACCTAAGTATTTAGGTTTAAATAGGAATTATTTAGTTATTAATAGTAGGTTTTATTTAGATTTATTTTAATTATATTAAAGTTAGGGGGTGTTAGGGTTAGACTTAGGTTTAGGGGTTAATAAATTTAGTATAGTGACGGCGACGTTGGGGGCGGCAGATTAGGAGTTAATAAATGTAGGTAGGTGGTGGTGATGTTAGGGACAGCAGATTAGGGGTTAATAATATTTAACTAGTGTTTGCAGGGGGTTAATATGTTTATTCTAGTGGTGGTGATGTCGGGAGCGGCAGATTAAAGGTTAATCATTTTATTTTAGTGTTAGTGTTGTGGGAGGGCCTCGGTTTAGGGGTTCATAGGTAGTTTATGGGTGTTAGTGTACTTTTTAACACTTTAGTTATGAGTTTTATGCTACAGCTCTGTAACATAAAACTCATATCTACTGACTTTAGAATGCGTTACGAATCTTGCGGGATAGACTGTACCACTCACTTTTTTGACCTCCCAGAAAAAGATTGTAATACCGGCGCTATGGAAGTCTCCTTGAAAAAAAGACTTTACGCAAATTGCGTAAGTTAATTTGCGGTATGGCCAAAAAAGTTTATATAAAAAAACAAAGAAAAAGTGCCAGATTGTTGGTATATTAGGCACCCTACAACCCAATTACATCCATTAATTACCCCTTTAAATTGTAGCTTTCTGGCCCCAGCTGCTGCAGCCAACTGGGAGATCTTCTGGTATTCTAGTAGTCCTATCCGGCCTCGCCTTTAAATTCACTACTCATACTGTTGCTGATTAATAGGACATCAGACTTATTTTTTAATGTATGCAAGGTGTATATCAACAATTAAATCCGGAATTTCAAAAGATTCAAATGTAACTTATTTTTATATGCATTTAACACATATCCCAACCCTACCTTACATTGAACAAATAGCAACAGAAAAAGTCACTGATCAAGCATTAACTATATGAAGAATGGAGCATGCACTTCCATCTAGCAAGAAATGGGAAAGCAACAATATTCAAAGTTAAATGAAAAGAAAACAATCAGGTAGCGTGCGCAAAAAGACGAAGTCCAAATATCATGACCACATTAATGTGTTCCCCCACAGAGTTCAATGGAGGGTGACAAGTGGAAAATAAACACCCATACTTGCATGCAAACCCAATTGCATTTTTTCAAGTGCGCAAACCCAACATGAAATATTAATATTTTAAATTTTAAATACTTACATTAAATACATAAATATGAATATTGCATAAATTTGCTTTTACATGTTTAAGCTACTTGACAGCAAAGGGCTCAATGCATATATATATATATGTGTGTGTGTGTGTGTATATATATTTTTAAAAAAGTCTGTAAATACATATATACACATATAAATACATATGTACACACTTACAGTATATATATATATATATATATATATATATACAGTATATATATATATATATATATATATATATATATATATATATATATACATATTTAGACATCTATATGTATGTATCTCTATGTTAAAACCCTTTGTAGTCCTTTTTTTTCTAACACCTGAGACCTCATATCTTTTAACCTTTATAACTTTTGTTTACTTTCAACTCATAATACGAGCAGTAAGCTCGATGAGCTTGGGCGTAAATGTTTGCACTTTACTCATAAATTGCATTCAGAGACTAGCTAAATACAAGGGTATAAATGGTAACAAAAAAATATGTGTCCTGGGGAATTTATAACATTAATATTGTAATTCCCTAGACCTGAATTACAAGCAATTTTTCAGTCTGTATAGACAGGCGGATAGCATCTCTAGATATAAATGAATAAAGTTTACATCATTTTATCATTCAGAGAAATTAGATTACCAGTCTGACAATATGATGTCTATTCACTGTTTACTACAAAGCTAAAACTTCAATTTTATAAAACATTATCTCATTTTAAACAAAACCCTTTCTGCCCAATATCAATGCTGTATTTTTCTGACTCTATTATCTATTTGTCATTTAAATAATTCCATTATCTGTTTCTACCTTTGATAATTTTGCCCATGGAAGAGAAACAATTCCCAGGCTAGTAATTGAGGTTTTGTACAGCCACAACTTATTTTGTTAAAAATAAGACAGATTTTAGCTAAGGCTTTGAAAATACTTCTCTAAATTTAGATTGTGTATAGAGTCCATGAATGCATAACGACATTAATATTTTCCACAGTAAATTATGACTGTATGTCAATGTTTAGAAACATGCTCTTTGTCTTAAAGGGACATGGAAAACAAAATTAAACTTTCATGATTCAGATAGAGCATACAATAAAAGTTTCAGTTATTAATCTTTTTAAATGGTATTGTTTGCTGAAAATGTGCTCCTTTTTGTAACAGCATACTAAAGTGGGCTTAGGAGCATGCACATATCTTGAGCACTATATGGCTGCAGTGTGAATCAATGTTATATAAATAAACTGAAGAGGGAGCTGTTGAGAGCAGTAGCTTTAGCCACTCTATGGAAAAACTCTATAATAAACAAAGCTGTATAGCTAGAAGCACTGTTTTATAAAAAAGACTGTTCGAACAAAGAGCACATCAAGCACGCACTGGGGTATGAATAAAGATTGGATAGTCAAGAAGAAGAAAATGGCAGCACTACATAAATCCAAGTGGGATAAAACAAAAAGTCTTTAATGGCACAGGTTAAAACCAACACTCAATATACAAAGCATGGACAGAGGGGAGGAGTCCTTACGTGTTTCATGCCGTGCCGCACCTAGTTATAGGATAACCTCTCATACACTGACTCTGTCTTATATGATAGTCGCGACCAACTAGCCACACAGCGGTTACCATGGAGACCTCCACCATATTTA
Source organism: Bombina bombina (assembly GCF_027579735.1). Taxonomy (NCBI): domain Eukaryota; kingdom Metazoa; phylum Chordata; class Amphibia; order Anura; family Bombinatoridae; genus Bombina; species Bombina bombina. Next base: position 156,189,886 of record NC_069503.1, read on the forward strand.
CAGAGATACAGTTACATGTTAATAATACATAAACAGTGTCAACATTAAAATTAAAATGTACATATACAGTATATGCTTGTATACATATTGACAATTGTAATGTTGCTTAGCCTCAAATACAATCATAGGCACCTTGTTGATGGTCAAATGCTGGACACAAAGAGAGCTCAATGGTAAAAGGTTAAAGGTTGCACAATTAAAGGGACATACTACTCATATGCTAAATCACTTGAAACTGATGCAGTATAACTGTAAAAAGCTGACAGGACGATATCACCTGAGCATCAATATGTAAAAAAAGAAGATATTTTACCTCAAAATTTCCTAAGCTCACCAGAATAAGTTCTGTGTAAAAACTTATACTTCAGCTGCTGTCCAGCTGCAGGTAAAAAATAAATAAATTAAGAAATGAACAGCAGCCAATTAGCATCAGCAGTTCTGAGGTCATGAACTCATTTACTGTGATCTTATGGTATTTCACTTAACTTGCATGAGATTTCATAGTAAACATCCTTAAACTGAATAGAGAAATAATATGAGTGTGCATGAAGCTCACTCCCTTGCCTGTCCTGGGACAGACATACCGATTAAAGTACTTTACAATGGGGTTTGAATACTTAGGACATTTTTAGGTAAAATATTTTTCTTTTCTTTTTTTTTGTGAAATAATCTTTTTATTAAGATTTTGCAAATAAACAATACGAAATATAACGATCATCATATGTCGAGACAATTAACAGAAAAGAAACATAACACTGTCTATCAAACAGATGAGCAATCAGTTAAAATATATCATATCTTAAATCTAGATAATTGGTATACAATAGACAATCTGTTAACATTGAAACCTCTATTTATTAATTAAAGAGAATCTAATAGTCCGTGCAAAATTGTAACTATTAAGTTAAGTAGTGAGAAATGCAATTTTGGTAATATCTACGCATAACTTGTGCTAGGCATTCTTTTTTTTTTTTCCAAAGGGCTTTATTGAGTAGCATGCAAAGTTATGGATTGTTAAAAATTTTACATCTGAGTGAAATATTTGAAACAATGGCAGCCAGTGCCCTGTAAAATAATAGGTATACTGTCCAAGTATGGTTATTCCAGATTAAGAACCGCTATCATCAAACGAAGATGTAAACAGAAAATAACCAAATATATGCATAGCAATAAAGCAAAAGTAACAATATAAAAATTATACTCATTACATTTCAAAACAGTATTTTCAACCTCTCCTCCTGATGTGTATTCCCTTTGGTGTGCTATGGTTCCTAGTTCTTTGCTCTATCGAGTAGGTAAGAGCTCTGGCTTAAAGGCGGCACCTGATCTAGTTGTCATGTTGCGTTAGTTTTGCAATTTGTCCAGTGTAGGTAATGTGTGGAGTAATCCTAGTGTTGTTCAGAATGTGTGGGCTTTGCACTCAGACCACTGTTCTAACATGCGTTCATGTGTATCAGTTGTCCCATGTTGGATGTGGTGGTACCTTTCTAGATGGATCAGTGTGTCTACCTGATGCTTCCATTCCTGGATCGTTGGTGCGGTCCAAGTTTTCCAGTGCTTTGGAATTAACATCTTGGCACCATTTAGCATGACCAACATCAAAGCCCTGCTTACTTTGTTCTCAATTTTGGGTAATGAGAGATAAAGAATCGTCTTTGGGCTATTCTGTGGTGGTTTCCCTATAGCTACTTCTATGTGGTTGAGGATCCCCACCCAATAGGTGTCCAATTTGGGGCAATCTCACCATATGTGTGTAGGTGTTCCCTCCCCACCACAGTCCCTTCAACACTTCCCTGAGGTTGTCTTGTATATGCGCTGTAACCTGCTAGGAGTAAGGTACCACCTGTATAGGAATTTGTACCTGGATTCCTGTACCCTGGTGTAGATTGATGCTCTTTTTGTGATCTGGAATGCTGCCTGCCAGTCATGTAAGTCAATGTCTATTTGTAGTTCCTTTTCCCATGCTTTTGTGTAAGAAGGAAGGGTGTGTGCATCCTCTGTTAGTAGGAGTTTATACAGTAATGATATAGCGTGCACTGTGGGAGTGTTTTGTAGGCAGACACTTTCCAAGGGAGTTGCTTGTCTTATGAGGTCTTGTTTGTGCTTGTGTCGTAAGAAAATGGTTAAGTTGAGTGTATGAAAACCAACTCATTTCAATATCTGGCATGGTTTCCTTATTGTCATTAAGGCATTTAAGCTTGTTCCCTTCAATCAAGGCCGAGAGAGTGTATTCCCTAAAGGGCGTTTTTTGGTCTGTTTTTTCTCTATGTGGTTCCAAGGCATTGCCGGGTTGTGATATATTGGTGTCAGTGGGGAGAACCTTGAGGAGATGTTTGTTGAGGTATATGTGATCTTGTCCCAATTGTCAAATCTGATAGTAGTGGGTAGGCTGATATTGCCTTTGGTCTGTCGTTCCCTGTGAGCTAAGCTGTAAGCCCAGCATTTCTGGTTTTCAGGATGTTGCAGTCTAATTGTACCCATTCCTTGTCTTGGTCATTATAGCACCAGTCTAAGAGTATGTGTAGAGTAATGGCTTGTTTATAGGTATGTATGTTTGGTACTCTAAGTCCCCCCTTGTCCTTTGGTAGGTAGAGGGATTTCTTAGCTATTCTGGGTCTAGTGTCTCCCCATATGTATTGTTCTATGATGCTCTGTAATTTGTGCAGGTAATTTGGTGATAGCGGGATGGGTGTGGTTTGGAGCAGGTAAAGCAACCAGGGGAGCACATTCATCTTTATCACATTAATCCGGGCCCATCCAGTAAATTGTTTTGTTTTTCCCCCTGGATTGGTCTGCGGTTAGGGTATTTTCTAATGCTTTATAATTAGCAAGGAACACCTCCTGCTGGGCCGGTGAGAGATAGAATCCTAAATATTTCATTTTGGATTGTTGTATTCTTAAGGGGCAGTCTTGTTGTGTGTCTTTAAGTGCATCAGGGCGATATGTGATCAACAGCTTGGATTTAGTTAAGTTAAGGTGGAAATTTGAAATTTTCCCATATTCTCTAAAAGTAGTTAGTGTTTTGGCCAGTGATGTGTCAATATTTGTTAATGTGAGCAGAATGTCATCCGCATATAGCACTAATTTATGTTCGCGAGTCTTAGAGTTTATCCATGCTTTTTGCTTGTCAGTTCGAATTTTCTGGGCTAGCACTTCAATAGTGATAGCAAAGAGGATCGGGGAAAGGGGGCAGCCCTGCCTTGTGCCATTACAAATGGAGAACCTATCCGATAGGTGGCCATTTACCTTGACCCATGCTGTGGGGTTTTGATAAAGTGTGAAAATTTGGTCTATGAAAGGTTCACTGAATTTCATTTTTTGTAAGACTGTTTTTAAGAATTGCCAATGGACTCTGTTGAATGCTTTTTCGGCGTCTGTAGAGACCAGTACTAGAGGGATATGTTGTTGTTGGACATAGGAGATTAATTGTAATAACTTCAGTGTATTATCCCGCGCCTCTCGGCTGGGTACAAATCCCAGCTGGTCCAGGTGTATTAATTTGGGGAGAAACCTATTAATTCTGGTGGCAATAATTTTCGCATATATTTTGATATCAGAGTTTAGGAGGGAGATGGGGCGGACATTTTCTGGTCTATCAGGATTTTTTCCATGTTTGGGAAGTACTGTGATGTGTGTCTAAAGCATTTGATTGGTAAATCCTCTTTCCTTTGACAATGCGTTAAATAGGGAGGTTAAGGGGGCTAACATATGGTGTAAATATAATTTGTAGTACTTTATGCCCAGGCCGTCTGGGCCTGGACTTTTGCCATTGGGCATGCTTTTAATGGCTATCTTAATTACCTCAGGTGTGATTGGCGAATCCAGTAACTCATTGTCTGTCTTGCAGTGTGTGCGCAGTTGCAGGTCTGCTAGGAATGTATTTATTTCTTCCAGACTGCAGTCATTGTGGAGATTATACAGTTTCTCGTAGTACTGTCTGAATGTCTCTGCAATGCTCTTGCTATCTCTGTGTATGTGCCCCGTTGTGTCTGATATTGCGTGAATGTGCGTGTTCAAATGTTTCCTTCTAAGTGCCCTAGCCAGGGAGGATCCTGCCTTATCGTTCTCATCAAAATATTTGTGTTGTAGTAGTTGGCGTTATGCTGGTATTCCTTAACAAGATGATTGTTGAGGTCTTGTTTAGTTTTTGTCAAGGAGTCCAGAATATCTGTTGATGAGGGATTTTTTTGTGTTCTGATTCCCAGTATCAAATTTGGGATAGAGTGGAATTTACAAATTGCTGATTGTTTTTAATTTCTCTAGCTTTGTATTTAAGGAACTCCCCCCCCTTATTACACATTTGTGGGCCATCCATTGTGTAACCAATGATGTGTCTTCAAGTAGTGTCCTAATATTGTGTCTATCTCCAACAAAGTCATTCAGCCTTCATATAAAAGGTCTCACAGGCGTGCTCAGCCACATTAATGTGCATTATACTGGGGCATGGTCTGACCATGTGATCGGCAGTATGCTGGAGTTCCCGACCATTGAGAGACTTCAAAAAAATGTATAACAGGAGCACCAGGTAAAGTGATAAAAATTATAAATTTTATTGAAATACAAAGGGTATATTAACCCAGGGTAAGAACACACAAAAAGGAAAAGTTTGAACCAACAAACTGATGAACAAAGGCTGACCGGTTTCGGCTGTTGCCTTACTCCTAGCCTGCTTAAAACTGATTAACAATTACTGCTTTAAAAACCCTCATCTGTGTTGCCATTGGTTCAGGGGCTCACACCCCATAATCTCCAGCTTCATTCAATTATATACTCATTAAGTGACACCAGAATTTCTACGGTACACTTTTATGAAAAAAGCATATAAATGTACAAACTAAACAATAACCTTTTAATTCTATAAATTTATAATAATGATGAACTCTTATTCTAATGGTATAACCGTTTATAATTGGATGTGCATAGCTTGTGTACATGCTGAAAACCACTCAGGCAAGTGCTAGTGTTATAACAAAGGTTGCCGTGTACTCAGAAGGTCAATTCTACTGATCCTTGTGACAGAATTCCTCTCTTTGGAAATAATTGACCTAGGATATCCTCTCTCCAGCAGTCTATCTGACAGTTCATCCGCTTGTTGCTCATATGTACTGTAACTAGTACAGTTTCTTTTTAAGCGGATGAACTGTCCTCTTGCTACACCACTGAACACTCTCTTGGGGTGACAACTTGAGGCAAGGCTAAAGCTAAAAGCTAAAATTTAAAAAGGTAAACATATTGAAAATACAACTGACTAAAGTGTCACTATAAAATATAAAGTGTTTCTTTGTACAGCCGGAGTACACGGCAACCTTTGTTATAACCCTAGCACTTGCCTGAGTGGTTTTCAGCATGTACACAAGCTGTGCACATCCAATTATAAATGGTTATACCATTAGAATAAGAGTTTATCATTATTATAAATTTATAGAATTAAAAGGTTATTGTTTAGTTTGTACATTTATATGCTTTTTTCACAAAAGTGTACCGTAGAAATTCTGGTGTCACTATATAATTGAATGAAGCTGGAGATTATGGGGTGTGAGCCCCTGAACCAATGGCAACACAGATGAGGGTTTTTAAAGCAGTAACTGTTAATCAGTTTTAAGCAGGCTAGGAGTAAGGCAACAGCCAAAACCGGTCAGCCTTTGTTCATCAGTTTGTTGGTTCAAACTTTTCCTTTTTGTGTGTTATTACCCTGGGTTAATATACCCTTTGTATTTCAATAAAATTTATAATTTTTATCACTTTACCTGGTGCTCCTGTTATACATTTTTTTGAAGTTCATATAAAGGCCTGACAGAGAGCACAGGTAATGGATAAACACTGCGAGAGGTTAGCTAACAGCATGCTGCAATAGACTGTATTTCAAAAGGGCTAGCTGGTAATAACGGATGCCATAAAGGAGAAAAAAAACAGCACCTGTCCAGCTAAAGCAATTGGCTAAACTAAATGTTAAGCAGCCAGAGGTGAGAAGAATAGGATTAACATCCCCAACACATGGGATACAGCACCTGAAACCAAGGAAGCCCTTTCCAAGGAGGCAGTGTGTGGTGAGTCACCTTCATAAAAGTAACTTTAATTCACAGTTGACTGTAATTACTTCCCTGGAATTTTGAATGGTGGGGGGTGTTGGGGGAACACCGCCACCACTATATATATACATACATACAGCAGCTTTTCACTAGATATCATTGATAAGAAACTTTCAACTTTTTATCCATCCTTTTTACTTATAAGGATAGTACACACACCCTAACTGTTCCCCTTCCTTTCATGTTAACATTGAGAGACTTACCTGATCCGTGATGAGGTCGTTGATACTGGTATACGTGGGTTTGCCGATCTCCAGATGTCGTGTAGTTTGAGTCTGTGGATGCAGGAGTTGATGGCCTTTATTACCTTTTGTGGAGTGCTGGTTTTCCCTGCTGAAGTGTCTCGGGCTGGGTCTAGTGGTATATTGAAGTCGCCTCCTAGGATCAGTATGCCTTTTGTGTGTTCTAGTAAGTGTTGGGTCACTCGCTTAAAAATGGTATGCTGATCTTGGTTGGGCAGGTATACGTTTGCCAACGTTACTTGGGAGTTAAATAATAGTCCCGTTACAATAATATATGACCCTTTAGGGTCCTTCACTATATGCATGGGTTGAAACTGTACCGAGTTTTTGAGAAAAATGCCCACACCGCCCCTCTTCGCGGAATCAGAGGCTAGGTATGAGGCCCTGCATTGGCTGCTAATGAATTTGGGTTCTCTCCCCTTCCTAAAGTGTGTCTCCTGTATGTACAATATGTCACCCGAAACTTTGTGCAATTGGTTAAAAGCTATCAACCTTTTCTCTGGGCTATTAAGTCCCTTAGCATTAATTGTGATCAATTTAAGTGGACATGGCCGCGGTATGGTTGTATGGTTGTATGGTTGTGTTGGCTGGGAGACACCGCTTTCATGCCTCAAGTGCCCTGGGGAGTGGATGGAGATCTGGAGTGCTTCGCAAAAGTGAGGAAAATCTTCTTTGGTCTTAAAAACTGCTGTTGTGTCCCCTCTAGTCATGATTATACTGATTGGGAAGCCCCATCTGTAGGGGATTTTCTTGTCCCGCAGGGTGGTGGTGATGTAATTAAGATCCCTTCTCTTCTGTAGAGTTGATGTGCTTAGGTCCGCGAAGATTTGGATGAGGTTGCCAGCATGTGTGATCTCTTGCCTCTGTCTAGAGTGTTAGAGAATCTCCTCTTTATCCTTGAAGTGGAGCAATTTGATGATTACATCTCTTGGAGGTGCTTTAGGCGGGGGCTTGGCTCGGAGTGCGTGGTGCACCCTCTCAATGACTAGGTCTGGTGCACTGTTGTCCCCCTTGACAGTCCGTAATAATGCCTGGAGGCAGCCCTCCAGAGCTGCTGGTTGAATGGACTCTGGGATCCTGTGTATCCTAAGGTTGTTCCTCCTGCCTCTGTTGTCCAGGTCCTCTACTTTCTCTAAGAGATGGTGTATAGTTTCGTCCTGCTCATATACTAGGCGGAATATATGTTGCATATCATGATCCATCGTATTGTGACTTTCTTCTAATGTAGTTACTCTTTACGTAACTCTTGTCAAGTCCCTCTTCAGGTCACCGTACCATGATGTCTCTTGGTGCTGCTGTCTTATGGGTGTTAAGGTATGTGGTCCTATTCAAACTAGAGCACAGCTCTGCAGTGTGGCGTGCTTCAAGTCTCTGGAATTTTTGAGTGGGGCCTCACTGCTTCTTTTTGCAAATTATGCTGGGTTGTGCTTTATTCTGGATACTCTGGAGGCAGAGTGGTCAGATTAGTAGCGTGGCAGTCATTTGTTGTTATGGCTGTTTACAGCAAGTATATCAACTGCTTATTTCGGGTATGATCCTCCCAAATGTCGGCTCTGAGGGGGAGCCTGTTGTGAGAGGCCTGGGCTTGCTAAGTTGCGGGTGCTGTGTGTGATGCGCAGCATTAGCTGTGGTCTCTGTTTGCACTGGGACAAGCCTGCCTGTTCCCTATTACCTGTGTGGAGCCGGCATTCCCGCATTATGTAGGCCTCTGCACAGCTTCTCTCAATTCCACTAAGTAGAGATCATTGGTGGAGTCCTGCGGGTGGTTTTGCGGTCCGCTCTGTTTTCGGAGTTCCGTGGGCAAGCTGTGAGGCTCATAGAGGTTGGGCTGGTAGTCTTTGGCACCCATTGGTAAGCAGGGCGCCTGTGGCATGTCTGAATCTTGTAGGGTTTTCCGCAGAGGTGTCTCGTCTCCATATTGCTTGGTGCTGTGAGCTTTAGGGGTATAGGGTGACTCTCAGGGGGTGTTTTGGGATATGTGGCTGGCTGTAGTTACTGGATTTGGGCAACGTTGGCCTAGGAGCTGTTCTCTTATGTGGCCATGTCTCTGAATGGCCAAGCTCCGCCCCCTAATATCTTTCTTTTTTACATAGAGATGTTCAGGTGAAATTTTCTAGTCAGTTTTTTACAGCTATGCAGCATTACTTTTAAGTGTTTCAACATTTGGATATCATGGCCCTTTAATGGTTATGCAAAATAATAAACAGCTGCCATACCGCAACTAATTCCGGACATTGATGTCATTAGTCCAGATTTCTAATTTTTAATATTTATAATATCTGGATTTTGTAGTGATATAATCCATACCGGAGTTGAAAAACTCATATAAATTAACATCACCCATATTTAATGGTAAAAAAACTGTATACACTCTAACATATGTGATACAATCATGTAGTGCAAAGTAATCATAGTAAAATTATTAATGCTCACTCTCCCTGCTGCAGTATGATTAAGGGTGGGATATCAGTCATTTTGTAGATTAATGTGATCTGATTCCCATAATTAATAATTTGCTCTTATTTCAAGTAGTTTAAGTTTGCTCTTATTATTGTAAGTTCAATTCTGCAATATAATGGAGATGGATTTGAGAGCTTTATATAGCCAGAGGTATGTGTCTATTTATATACATCCCCTGTTTTTAGTTATTATGTAGTTAAGTACAGAGCATTAATAATTTCACTATGATTACTTTGCACTACTTGATTGTATCACCTATGTTAGAGTGTATACAGTTTTCTTACCATTAAATATGGGTGATGTTAATTTATGAGTTTTTCAACTCTGGTATGGATTATATCACTACAAAATCCAGATATTATAAATTAAAAAAAAATTGAAAATCTGGACTAATGACTATAATCAATGTTCGGAATTAGTTGCGGTATGGCAGCTGTTCATTATATTGCATAACCATTAATTGTGCAGCCTTTAACCTTTAACCATTGAGCTCTCTTTGTGTCCAGCATTTGACCATCAACAAGGTGCCTATGATTGTATTTGAGGCTAAGCAACATTACAATTGTCAGTATGTATACAAGCATATATATGTATATTTTCGTTTTAATGTTGACACTGTTTATGTATTTTTTTTTATTATTTTTTTTTTATTTAAATTTTTTTATTTCAACAATAATAGAAGTCTGACATATAAAGAAAATTCAATACAGTCAGTAATGAAAGAGACACGCAGGCCTCTATAGTCATTCAGACAAACTATATAAAGAGTGGGTAAATATCTTGCATATGTTTCAAATACATACAATAACATCCGATAATCTTAAGTAGTGAATGAGAAATAAGGAGGGGGAGGGGGAAGGAGGTGGGGGAAAAGAGGAAGAAGGGGAGGAAGGGGTAGATGAAGTGCTTGTCTACTAGTAGTCCATTTTTATGAATTGGCAACAACATTAGGTACCCAGGTGGTATCGAAGCATGTTCCCAGTCCGCCCAGATAAGTTCGAATAGGTCTGATCTGTCTAGTGCTTGGAATATACTTTTCTCCATTGTGTAAATGAATGCCATTGAATTTAATATCAAAGGCCAGCTAGGGGAGGACGTAGTTTTCAATGCCTTGGCAATTGCCGCTTTAGTCGCGGTTACTAGGTATATTCAAAAATAAGCCTAGTGTTTAGGGAGAGAGTGAGTCCCAATGTGAAGGAGGGCATTAGCAGGAGTCTTGAGAAGGGTTATACCCAAATCAAGCAGAACACGGAAACGGAAGTTTCATAAGGATACAATTTTAGGGCATTCCCATGAAATATGTAGAGCGTCCCCTATCTGTCCACAGTCATGCCAGCACAAAGGCGAGGCTGATCCATACATTTTGGCCAGTTTTGTGGGGATATAATACCAGTGCGTCAGTAGTTTGTTGTAGGTCTCAAATAATGTGACACAATGTAGAGCCTTTTTCGTGAGGGTGAAAGTAGATTGCCAAATTTGTGGGGAGAAGGTGGTATTGAGGTAAAGCTCCCATTTAAGTAAATGAGGTAGTTTGTTGTCTCCCTCAGTGTTACCTATGAGGGTATAATTAGTGATGTCGCGAACCTAAAATTTTCGGTTCGCGAACGGCGGACTCAAACTTCCGGTATTGTTCGCGAATTCAATAGGCAGGCGAACTTTAAAACCTACAAGGACTCTTTATGGCCACAATAGTGATGGAAAAGTTGTTTCAAGGGTACTAACACCTGGACTGTTGCATGCTGGAGGGGGATCCCTGGCAAAACTCCCATGGAAAATTACATAGTTTATGCAGAGTCTGCTTTTAAGCCATAATGGGTCTAAATCAACTAACATTCCCAAAGTGGCTGTCTCAAAACATCCCGGACAGAAGATAGATTGATAGATAGGATAGATAGATATACATAGATTGATAGTTAGATAGAATCGATAGAAGAGAAATAGATAGATTTGTTAGATATATAATTACCCTAATAAATTCTAATAATCAAACATGCGTTCTTGGACCCAACTAGCTTGTGTTAATTAGTACTTTTCTTAGCACTTTAATCCCTGTTCCCACCCCCCTATCGGGGGAGTTCTATATGGCCTGCCAGATTACCCTGAAAAATTATAATAATAAGACATGTGGTCTGCTACCTATTTTAACTAGGTTGTGTTTTAAGTACTACCATTCTTAGCACTTTAATCTCTTATTTGGTGAGGTCTATACGGCCTGGATGATTACCCATACAAAATATAATAATAAGACATCTGCTCTTGGTCTGCGACCCATGGTAACTATGTTGTGTTAATTAGTAATGTCCTTCGCATTTTAATAGCTGTTACTCATACTCACCCTATTGGTGGAGGTCTATATGGCCTGCATGATTACCCTTACAAAATATAACAACCAAACATATGCTCTGGGACCCATGGTAAGTAGGTTGTGTTAAGTAGTACTGTTCTTTGCATTTTCATACCTGTTACAACACCAAATGGTGGCAGGTCTATCTGGCCTTTATGATTAGCTGCACCCAAACCCAAAAAAAAAGCAGAGTGGTCTTAGACTAACACCCATGGCTAACTCGGTTGTTTCAATTAGTACTATTCTTAGCACTTTCATCTACGGGTGGTCTACATGGCCATCATGATTAGCCGAACAAAATACTACAATCCAACCTTTGCTCAGTCTTCATAGGCCCTTCATTGTCTGTATTTTGATAGTACATTTCTTACTATTTTTATAGCTGATACAACACCGAATGGTGGCAGCTCTATATGGCCTGCATGATTAGCCGCACCCAATACAAAAATAAATCCAAGCGGTCATGGATTAACACCCATGGCTAACTCTGTTGTTTCAAGTTCTAATATTTTTACTTCTTTCATCTCATCCCTGTTACTTCCAGGACTCTCGGTGGTGGTGGTCCACATGGCCATCATGATTAGCCTAACCAAATACTACAATCCAACCTTGGCTCAGTCTTCCTAAGGCCCTTCATTGGCTGTATTTTGGTAGTGCTGTTCTTATTAGTTTAATAGCTGATACAACAACAAATGGTGGCAGCTCTATATGGCCTGCATGAATAGCCGCACCCAAAGCCAAAAAAAAGCCAAGCGGTTTTGCACAAACACCCATGGCTAACTCTGTTGTTTCAAGTTCTACTATTCTTAGCTCTTTCATCTCATCCCTGTTACTTCCAGGACTCTCAGTGGTGGTGGTCTACATGGCCATCATGATTAGCCTAACCAAATACTACAATCCAACCTTGGCTCAGTCTTCCTAAGGCCCTTCATTGGCTGTATTTTGGTAGTACTGTCATCCTTTTGAATAATAGATTACAGGAAAGGCATTGATTTTAGAATCCCAGAGATCATTTATATGACCTGGGAAATTGAAAAAAACATTCATTAGATACCCGTTACACTTATTTATCCTCAGGCCTTTTTAATACGATGGTCCCGGAGCCTCAAACGAAACAACTGCATGAAAGAGGAGATATGTCATCCTTTTGAATAATAGATTACAGGAAAGGCATTGATTTTAGAAACCCACAGATCATTATTTGCAACCGTGAAATTAGAAAAAAACATTGATTAGACACCCGTTACACTTATTTATGCTCAGGCCTTTTTAATACGAGGGTCCCGGAGCCTCAACCGAAACAACAGCATGAAAGAGGAGATATGTCATCCTTTTGAATAAAAGATTACAGGAAAGGCATTGATTTTAGAAACACACAGATCATTATTTGCAACCGTGAAATAGAAAAAAACATTGATTAGACACCCATTACACTTATTTATCCTCAGGCCTTTTTAATACGAGGGTCCCGGTGCCTCAACCGAAACAACAGCATGAAAGAGGAGATATGTCATCCTTTTGAATAATAGATTACAGGAAAGGCATTGATTTTAAAAACCCACAGATCATTATTTGCAACCGTGAAATAGAAAAAAACATTCATTAGACACCCGTTACACTTATTTATCATCAGGCATTTTTAACAAGAGGGTCCCGGAGCCTCAAACGAAACAACAGCATGAAAGAGGAGATATGTCATCCTTTTGAATAAAAGATTACAGTAAAGGCATTGATTTTAGAAACCCACAGATCATTATTTGCAACCGTGAAATAGAAAAAAACATTGATTACACACCCGTTACACTTATTTATCCTCAGGCCTTTTTAATACGAGGGTCCTGGAGCCTCAACCGAAACAACAGCATGAAAGAAGAGATTTGTCATCCTTTTGAATAAAGATTACAGGAAAGGCATTGATTTTAGAAACACACAGATCATTATTTGCAACCGTGAAATAGAAAAAAACATTGATTACACACCCGTTACACTTATTTATCCTCAGGCCTTTTTAATACGAGGGTCCCGGAGCCTCAACCGAAACAACAGCATGAAAGAAGAGATATGTCATCCTTTTGAATAAAAGATTACAGTAAAGGCATTGATTTTAGAAACCCACAGATCATTATTTGCAACCGTGAAATAGAAAAAAACATTGATTACACACCCGTTACACTTATTTATCCTCAGGCCTTTTTAATACGAGGGTCCCGGAGCCTCAACCGAAACAACAGCATGAAAGAAGAGATATGTCATCCTTTTGAATAAAAGATTACAGGAAAGGCTTTGATTTTAGAAACACACAGATCATTATTTGCAACCATGAAATAGAAAAAAACATTGATTAGACACCCGTTACACTTATTTATCCTCATGCCTTTTTAATACGAGGGTCCCGGAGCCTCAACCGAAACAACAGCATGAAAGAGGAGATATGTCATCCTTTTGAATAAAAGATTACAGGAAAGGCATTGATTTTAGAAACCCACAGATCATTATTTGCAAACGTGAAATAGAAAAAAACATTCATTAGACACCCGTTACACTTATTTATCCTCAGGCATTTTTAATAAGAGGGTCCCGGAGCCTCAAACGAAACAACAGCATGAAAGAGGAGATATGTCATCCTTTTGAATAATAGATTACAGGAAAGGCATTGATTTTAGAAACCCACAGATCATTATTTGCAACCGTGAAATAGAAAAAAACATTGATTAGACACCCGTTACACTTATTTATCCTCAGGCCTTTTTAATACGAGGGTCCCGGAGCCTCAACCGAAACAACAGCATGAAAGAGGAGATATGTCGTCCTTTTGAATAAAAGATTACAGGAAAGGCATTGATTTTAGAACCCCACAGATCATTATTTGCAACCGTGAAATAAAAAAAACATTGATTACACACCCGTTACACTTATTTATGCTCAGGCCTTTTTAATACGAGGGTCCCGGAGCCTCAACCGAAACAACAGCATGAAAGAGGAGATATGTCATCCTTTTGAATAAAAGATTACAGGAAAGGCATTGATTTTAGAAACATACGGATCATTATTTGCAACCGTGAAATAGAAAAAAACATTGATTACACACCCGTTACACTTATTTATCCTCAGGCCTTTTTAATACGAGGGTCCCGGAGCCTCAACCGAAACAACAGCATGAAAGAGGAGATATGTCATCCTTTTGAATAAAAGATTACAGTAAAGCCATTGATTTTAGAAACCCACAGATCATTATTTGCAACCGTGAAATAGAAAAAAACATTGATTACACACCCGTTACACTTATTTATCCTCAGGCCTTTTTAATACGAGGGTCCCGGAGCCTCAACCGAAACAACAGAATGAAAGAGGAGATATGTCATCCTTTTGAATAAAAGATTACAGTAAAGCCATTGATTTTAGAAACCCACAGATCATTATTTGCAACCGTGAAATTAGAAAAAAACATTGATTAGACACCCGTTACACTTATTTATGTTCAGGCCTTTTTAATACGAGGGTCCCGGAGCCTCAACCGAAACAACAGCATGAAAGAGGAGATATGTCATCCTTTTGAATAAAAGATTACAGTAAATCCATTGATTTTAGAAACCCACAGATCATTATTTGCAACCGTGAAATAGAAAAAAACATTGATTACACATCCGTTACACTTATTTATCCTCAGGCCTTTTTAATACGAGGGCCCCGGAGCCTCAACCGAAACAACAGCATGAAAGAGGAGATATGTCATCCTTTTGAATAAAAGATTACAGTAAAGGCATTGATTTTAGAAACCCACAGATCATTATTTGCAACCGTGAAATTAGAAAAAAACATTGATTAGACACCCGTGACACTTATTTATGCTCAGGCCTTTTTAATACGAGGGTCCCGGAGCCTCAACCGAAACAACAGCATGAAAGAGGAGATATGTCATCCTTTTGAATAAAAGATTACAGTAAAGGCATTGATTTTAGAAACCCACAGATCATTATTTGCAACCGTGAAATAGAAAAAAACATTGATTACACACCCATTACACTTATTTATCCTCAGGCCTTTTTAATACGAGGGTCCTGGAGCCTGAACCGAAAAAACAGCATGAAAGAGAAGATATGTCATCCTTTTTAATAAAACATTACAGTAAAGCCATTGATTTTAGAAACCCACAGATCATTATTTGCAACCGTGAAATTAGAAAAAAACATTAATTAGACACCCATTACACTTATTTATGCTCAGGCCTTTTTAATACGAGGGTCCCTGAGCCTCAACCGAAACAACAGCATGAAAGAGGAGATATGTCATCCTTTTGAATAAAAGATTACAGTAAAGGCATTGATTTTAGAAACCCACAGATCATTATTTGCAACCGTGAAACAGAAAAAAACATTGATTACACACCCGTTACACTTATTTATCCTCAGGCCTTTTTAATACGAGGGTCCCGGAGCCTCAACCGAAACAACAGCATGAAAGAAGAGATATGTCATCCTTTTGAATAAAAGATTACAGGAAAGGCATTGATTTTAGAAACACACAGATCATTATTTGCAACCGTGAAATAGAAAAAAACATTGATTAGACACCCGTTACACTTATTTATCCTCATGCCTTTTTAATACGAGGGTCCCGGAGCCTCAACCGAAACAACAGCATGAAAGAGGAGATATGTCATCCTTTTGAATAATAGATTACAGGAAAGGCATTGATTTTAGAAACCCACAGATCATTATTTTCAACCGTGAAATAGAAAAAAACATTCATTAGACATCCGTTACACTTATTTATCCTCAGGCATTTTTAATACGAGGGTCCCGGAGCCTCAAACGAAACAACAGCATGAAAGAGGAGATATGTCATCCTTTTGAATAATAGATTACAGGAAAGGCATTGATTTTAGAAACCCACAGATCATTATTTGCAACCGTGAAATAGAAAAAAACATTGATTAGACACCCGTTACACTTATTTATCCTCAGGCCTTTTTAATACGAGGGTCCCGGAGCCTCAACCGAAACAACAGCATGAAAGAGGAGATATGTCGTCCTTTTGAATAAAAGATTACAGGAAAGGCATTGATTTTAGAACCCCACAGATCATTATTTGCAACCGTGAAATAAAAAAAACATTGATTACACACCCGTTACACTTATTTATGCTCAGGCCTTTTTAATACGAGGGTCCCGGAGCCTCAACCGAAACAACAGCATGAAAGAGGAGATATGTCATCCTTTTGAATAAAAGATTACAGGAAAAGCATTGATTTTAGAAACACACAGATCATTATTTGCAACCGTGAAATAGAAAAAAACATTGATTACACACCCGTTACACTTATTTATCCTCAGGCCTTTTTAATACGAGGGTCCCGGAGCCTCAACCGAAACAACAGCATGAAAGAGGAGATATGTCATCCTTTTGAATAAAAGATTACAGCAAAGCCATTGATTTTAGAAACCCACAGATCATTATTTGCAACCGTGAAATAGAAAAAAACATTGATTACACACCCGTTACACTTATTTATCCTCAGGCCTTTTTAATACGAGGGTCCCGGAGCCTCAACCGAAACAACAGCATGAAAGAGGAGATATGTCATCCTTTTGAATAAAAGATTACAGTAAAGCCATTGATTTTAGAAACCCACAGATCATTATTTGCAACCGTGAAATTAGAAAAAAACATTGATTAGACACCCGTTACACTTATTTATGTTCAGGCCTTTTTAATACGAGGGTCCCGGAGCCTCAACCGAAACAACAGCATGAAAGAGGAGATATGTCATCCTTTTGAATAAAAGATTACAGTAAATCCATTGATTTTAGAAACCCACAGATCATTATTTGCAACCGTGAAATAGAAAAAAACATTGATTACACACCCGTTACACTTATTTATCCTCAGGCCTTTTTAATACGAGGGTCCCTGAGCCTCAACCGAAACAACAGCATGAAAGAGGAGATATGTCATCCTTTTGAATAAAAGATTACAGGAAAGGCATTGATTTTAGAAACCCACAGATCATTATTTGCAACCGTGAAATTAGAAAAAAACATTGATTAGACATCCGTGACACTTATTTATGCTGAGGCCTTTTTAATACGAGAGTCCCGGAGCCTCAACTGAAACAACAGCATGAAAGAGGAGATATGTCATCCTTTTGAATAAAAGATTACAGTAAAGGCACTGATTTTAGAAACCCACAGATCATTATTTGCAACCGTGAAATAGAAAAAAACATTGATTACACACCCGTTACACTTATTTATCCTCAGGCCTTTTTAATACGAGTGTCCCGGAGCCTCAACCGAAACAACAGCATGAAAGAGGAGATATGTCATCCTTTTGAATAAAAGATTACAGTAAAGGCATTGATTTTAGAACCCCACAGATCATTATTTGCAACCGTGAAATAGAAAAAAACATTGATTACACACCCGTTACACTTATTTATCCTCAGGCCTTTTTAATACGAGGGTCCCGGAGCCTCAACCGAAACAACAGCATGAAAGAGGAGATATGTCATCCTTTTGAATAAAAGATTACAGTAAAGGCATTGATTTTAGAACCCCACAGATCATTATTTGCAACCGTGAAATTAGAAAAAAACATTGATTAGACACCCGTGACACTTATTTATGCTCAGGCCTTTTTAATACGAGGGTCCCGGAGCCTCAACCGAAACAAGAGCATGAAAGAGGAGATATGTCATCCTTTTGAATAAAAGATTACAGTAAAGGCATTGATTTTAGAAACCCACAGATAATTTATATGACCCGTGTAATAGAAAAAAACATTCATTAGACACCAGTTACACTTATTTATCCTCAGGCCTTGTTAATACGAGGGTCCCAGAGCCTCAACCGAAACAACAGCATGAAAGAGGACATATGTCATCCTTTTGAATTATAGATTACAGGAAAGGCATTGATTTTAGAAACACTGAGATAATTACTTGCAACCGGGAAATAAAAAAAAAACATTGAACAGACACCCAGTACACTTTATTATCCATAGGCCTTTTCAGCAGAGGCTCCAGGACCCTCAACAAAAACAAGAGCAGGGAGCTGGGCATAGGAGTACAATGGAGTGTGACAATAATAATCTGAAGGTGAAGATTGCGTAGTTGTGGCATTTTAATTTTGTTATCGTGGGAACTTAGTACTTGCAATGACCTTGCTCTGGTGAATCCATATCGCAAATGTGTTATTTAAGGCACTGTTTGTCTATTTTTTTGAATATCAGCATTTGGTAAATAAAGCTCAACTTAAGGCTGGTGAGAACCGACCTTTCTTCTGGCTGTTTGCAAATGTTGTGGCTCTGGACAAACATGTGAATAAGGGGCCATCAGCCATATTCTGCACGCAACCCGTTTGATGATTGATGATAAACATGTGTCACCTGCAAGCAGAGCTCGTTACTTCTGTCTAAATCATCTTCCTGGTATGGACAGGCCACTGTTTCCCACAGCAAGTACGAAGTTTGAAATACAAGATTGTCTTGAGTATGGTAGGAAACCAAAGTTTATTTAATTCTGTACTATCTATCACCACAAAAAATGAACTTCTTGAAGCAACGAAAATGCCAGCAATTTCATGTGCTTATGGATGACAAGGACGTCCTGTCCTGTGGTGCACAGAGATGGAGATGATTTTTGCCCTCCCTGTACACTACCCAGATGTCTTAAACATCACCAGAAACACAATACAGCCACTCTTGTGAAGTTCCTGGAGTGTTCCGGTAGCCATCTCTTTGCGCTCCTAAAGGAATACTTTATCAGTGTTTTTGTATACATCCGACAACAGCTTCGGAGACTGTGGTGACGCACATGTTATTTACTGTTGTTCCAGCTGTGGCAATATCAATTGGCATGAAAAAGTTAAGATTTGTGGGTGGCGGAGCCTATAGCTGTTGCGGTAGGACGTGTGTTTGAGGAGCTCTAGGTCTTACAAGTTACTTTGGAGTTAGTTTTCAACCTTAATTTAATTTTCTTTTTGGGATTCATAGTCACACTTTCTGGGGCTATCCAAGAGGAGCCTGGTAAAAGCAGTAGTAGTTATATCAACGGGTACGGAGACCTGTTTTTTGCCTTTCCAGTATTGCGCCGGACCCCAAACTAATCCTGAATGAAAAAAAAAACTTAAAATTTGGACTAGTGACGCACATTTTATGCACGCTGTGGCAATTGCAATTTGCAATAAAAATAATCTGCTAACAACAACCACTACCTACGACCACACCTGACTCCTGAAGTCTTGCTTCAGTTATTAAGTCAAGTTAAATAAAAAAAAAAAATTTTATTATGCTCAGCAGAGACTCCAGGACCCTCAACAAAACCAGCAGCAGGAAAGAGGACATATGGCATCCTTTTGAAAAAATGATTATAGGAAAGGCATTGATTTCAGAAACACAGAGATCATTAGTTGCAACCGGTAAATAGAAAAAAACATTGATTAGACACCCAGTACACTTATTTTTCATTAGGCCTTTTTAATAAGAGGCTCCCTGAGCCTCAACAGAAACAACAGCATCAAAAAGTACATATGGCATCGTTGTGAATAATAGATTACTCGAAAGGCATTGATTTTAGAAACCCATGGATAATTTTTTGCAAACGTGAAATCTAAAAAAACATAGATTATACACCCAGTACACTTCTTTATCCTTAGGCCTTTTTAGAAGAGTCTCCCGTAGCCTCAACAGAAACAACAGCATGAAAGAGTACATATGGCATCCTTGTGACTAATAGATTACATTTAAGGCATTGATTTTAGAAACCCAGAGATAATTTGTTGTAACCGGGAAATCTACATGAAAGAGGACATATGGCATCCTTGTGACTAATAGATTACAGGAAAGGCATTGATTTTAGAAACCCAGAGATAATTTGTTGCAACCGGGAAATCTAAAATAAAATGGATTAGACACCCAGGACACTTATTTATCCTTAGGCCCTAGTAGCAGAGGCTCCAGGACCCTCAACAAAACCAGCAGCAGTAAAGAGGACATATGGCATCCTTTACAAAAATCAATTTCTGGAAAGGCATTGATTTTAGAAACACAGAGATCATTAGTTGCAACCGTGAAATCGCAAAAAACTTGGATTATACACCAAGTACACTTATTTATCCTTAGGCCTTTTTCGCAGAGGCTCCAGGACCCTCCACAAAACCAGCAGCATGAAAGAGGACATATGGCATCCTTTAGAAAATTAGATTACAGGAAAGGCATTGATTTTAGAAACACAGAGATCATTAGTTGCAACCGTGAAATCTAAAAAAACATAGATTATACACCCAGTACACTTCTTTATCCTTAGGCCTTTTTAGAAGAGTCTCCCGGAGCCTCAACAGAAACAACAGCATGAAAGAGGACATATGGCATCCTTGTGACTAATAGATTACAGGAAAGGCATTGATTTTAGAAACCCAGAGATAATTTGTTGCAACCGTGAAATCTAAAAAAAAAATGGATTAGACACCCAGGACACTTATTTATCCTTAGGCCTTAGTAGCAGAGGCTCCAGGACCCTTAACAAAACCAGCAGCAGTAAAGAGGACATATGGCATCCTTTACAAAAATAGATTTCTGGAAAGGCATTGATTTTAGAAACACAGAGATCATTAGTTGCAACCGTGAAATCGCAAAAAACTTTGATTATACACCAAGTACACTTATTTATCCTTAGGCCTTTTTAGCAGAGGCTCCAGGACCCTCCACAAAACCAGCAGCATGAAAGAGGACAAATGGCATCCTTTAGAAAATTAGATTACAGGAAAGGCATTGATTTTAGAAACACAGAGATCATTAGTTGCAACCGTGAAATCTAAAAAACATAGATTATACACCCAGTACACTTCTTTATCCTTAGGCCTTTTTATAAGAGTGTCCCGGAGCCTCAACAGAAACAACAGCAAGAAAGAGGACATATGGCATCTTTTTGAAAAATAGATTACAGGAAAGGCATTGATTTTAGAAAGACAGAAAAAAATTGTTACAAACGGGAAATCAAAAAAAACATTGAATAGACACCCAGTACACTTCTTTATCCTTCGGCCTTTTTAGCAGAGGCTCCAGGACACTCAACAAAACCAGCAGTAGGACAGAGGACATATGGCATCCTTTGTGAAAAAAAGATTATAGGAAAGGCATTGATTTTAGAAACCCGGGGATAATTTGTTGCAACCGTTAATTTGAATAAAAAAAATGATTGAATGGACACCCAGTACAATTCTTTCTCCCTACGCCTTTTTATAAGAGGGTCCAGGACCCTCAAACAAAACACCAGCAGTAAAGGGGACATATGGCATACTTTTGAACAATAGAGTAAGAGTACAGGAAAGGCATTGATTTTAGAAACCCATAGATAATTTTTTGCAAATGGAAATTTGAATCAAAAAAATGATTCGATGGACACCCAGTACACCTCTTTCTCCTTAGGCCTTTTTATAAGAGGTTTAACAAAGAGTAGCAAGAGCACTACACTGGTAAAATAGGAACGCTCAGTATGTTACTTTAATATATACAGAGAATGTATTCAAGTTATTTACAAACAACGTATCCTTTTCTATGACTGTGTCTGGATACCGTGCATAAATTTATCAAATTTCTGTATTTTTAATAGGTATATGCATATATACCTTGTGAGCTTGAGTGCTTGTGCATAATACAACACTAGTTGCGAGTATAGTCTATATCATAGAAGATAGAGACTGAAAGAATGCACCTAAGTAGCACTTCAGTTCCTTATGAAGTTATTAATATAAGTATGAAACTTAAACAGCCATTGTGAGCCGAAGGTTTGAAAGGAAATTAAAACATAACTTTTATTAAATCAACATTGGATTAAAAATTTGTTTGTGTAAATGTGTGTACTTTAAAAACACATAGCAACTTTACTGAAGATAAAAAAGTGGCACTAAATATCAGGTGGATAGATTAACTCTATTTTGAAATATTCTTGGATTATATAAATAGTAAATATAAATCTATCCAATGGATAATTGGCTTGTGTCCTGGGGTATTCTACACCACTGTATAATTCAAAATTCTATCATGCAGACATTCACATATATAGTTAAGCAACCGTTTTAGAAAAGTAAATACAAATTGCTATTAGTGAAGGATACTTAGTAACTAATATACCTGAGTAATTTTGTATTTTTCACTTTCTGGATAAGTGAATCTCTATATAAGCATTATTCACTCCTTCAGGTAAATTACTGAGTCCCTGATAGTTGTAAGTTCATAATACGGATTGAACTCAACCTTAATATATTGTCCCTTGTGTTGCAATAGATTATATTGTTGGCGTGTATATACAATATATAATTACAGTATAAATTTTTCCTTGGAATATCAGAAGTAGCTCAAATAGCCTATATATATATATATATATATATATATATATATATATATATATATATATATATATATATATATATATATATATATATATATTCTTATGTAATTTAATATATACTGTATAGTTAATCAGTTTTTGCAACAGGGTTTTTTTTTTTTTTTTAGGTAGCTTAGATTTAAGTCTGGCATGTGTAGGTGCTTTGGTGTACGAACTTCAGTGGTGCATACTTTGTGGCAAAAAATATCTCACTTTGTATATTATCTATTGTTTTTAGTCACTTGGCAGACTTTGCATATTTAACTTTTATAATATACATCATTTAATACATGAAAGGCGGTATTCTGGATATTTATAAAAGTTTCTTTGAATGATGTATTCTATGCAGCCCACTTGATTTATGTATCAATAGCCTGTCGCTGGTGGTTACAGTATAAGTTTAGGTAACCAGTTATAAATTCTGGCCGTTATAGCTTAGGAGTGTCCAAAAGTTATTGATCTTTATTTTCTTCTAAAGTGGCTGTCTTTTAATTTCTTCTAAAGTTAGCTATTACAGCTTTATACCGTTTGAAATACTTGAAGCTGTATTATGGCACTGTCATTGCTAGTACCCGGCTTTTGTGCACTTATGCTATCAACAAGTGGTTGGTGCGGTATAAGCTGGAGCTGCCCGAATAAGTGACTAACAATTATAATAATGACCCATAATTGGCTCTTCAAAGTTGCCACTCACTAACCGCTATAGCTTTATGATATCGTTATATAGTGCGGTTGATTTCACAGGTTGGCGGTTATAACTGTTATTCTATTAACATGTGAATAGCTTTTGACAATTGCCACTAGCGGTTTTTAAATAGGCCCCAAGGTATTAATACCAATTTAGACCAATTGCCACTATACCAATGCGTTTAGTTTTAAAGTTTTCTATGCCATTTAAAAAAGAAAAACAACAGGGTATTGTCAGATACCCATCCCTAACATGTTTCGCCGATAGCGTTTCGAAAAAGCCGAAACGCAACTTTGAAGAGCCAATTATGGGTCATTATTATAATTGTTAGTCACTTATTCGGGCAGCTCCAGCTTATACCGCACCAACCACTTGTTGATAGCATAAGTGCACAAAAGCCGGGTACTAGCAATGACAGTGCCATAATACAACTTCAAGTATTTCAAACGGTATAAAGCTGTAATAGCTAACTTTAGAAGAAATTAAAAGACAGCCACTTTAGAAGAAAATAAAGATCAATAACTTTTGGACACTCCTAAGCTATAACGGCCAGAACTTATAACTGGTTACCTAAACTTATACTGTAACCACCAGCGACAGGCTATTGATACATAAATCAAGTGGGCTGCATAGAATACATCATTCAAAGAAACTTTTATAAATATCCAGAATACCGCCTTTCATGTATTAAATGATGTATATTATAAAAGTTAAATATGCAAAGTCTGCCAAGTGACTAAAAACAATAGATAATATACAAAGTGAGATATTTTTTGCCACAAAGTATGCACCACTGAAGTTCGTACACCAAAGCACCTACACATGCCAGACTTAAATCTAAGCTACCTAAAAAAAAAAAAAAAACCCTGTTGCAAAAACTGATTAACTATACAGTATATATTAAATTACATAAGAATATATACATATATATATATATATATATATATATATATATATATATATATATATATATAGGCTATTTGAGCCACTTCTGATATTCCAAGGAAAAATTTATACTGTAATTATATATTGTATATACACGCCAACAATATAATCTATTGTAACACAAAGGACAATATATTAAGGTTGAGTTCAATCCGTATTATGAACTTACAACTATCAGGGACTCAGTAATTTACCTGAAGGAGTGAATAATGCTTATATAGAGATTCACTTATCCAGAAAGTGAAAAATACAAAATTACTCAGGTATATTAGTTACTAAGTATCCTTCACTAATAGCAATTTGTATTTACTTTTCTAAAACGGTTGCTTAACTATATATGTGAATGTCTCATATGATAGAATTTTGAATTATACAGTGGTGTAGAATACCCCAGGACACAAGCCAATTATCCATTGGATAGATTTATATTTACTATTTATATAATCCAAGAATATTTCAAAATAGAGGTAATCTATCCACCTGATATTTAGTGCCACTTTTTTATTTTCAGTAAAGTTGCTATGTGTTTTTAAAGTACACACATTTACACAAACAAATTTTTAATCCAATGTTGATTTAATAAAAGTTATGTTTTAATTTCCTTTCAAACCTTTGGCTCACAATGGCTGTTTAAGTTTCATACTTATATTAATAACTTCATAAGGAACTGAAGTGCTACTTAGGTGCATTCTTTCAGTCTCTATCTTCTATGATATAGACTATACTCGCAACTGGACCCTAAAAAAAAACACCAGCAGGAAAGAGGACATATGGTATACTTTTGTAAATTAGATTACAGGAAAGGCATTGATTTTAGAAACACAGAGATCAGTTATATGACCCGGAAAATAGAAAAAAAACATTGATTGGACACCCAGTACACTTCTTTATCCTTAGTCCTTTTTATAAGAGTGTCCCGGAGCCTCAACAGAAAGAACAGCATGAAAGAGGACATATGGCATCCTTTTGAAAAATAGATTACAGGAAAGGCATTGATTTTAGAAAGACAGAAAAAATTTGTTACAACCGGGAAATCTAAAAAAACATTGAATAGACACCCATTACACTTCTTTATCCTTAGGCCTTTTTAGCAGAGGCTCCAGGACACTAAAAAAAAACAGCAGTAGGAAAGAGGACATATGGCATCCTTTGTGAAAAAACGATTATAGGAAAGGCATTGATTTTAGAAACCCGGGGATAATTTGTTGCAACCGTGAATTTTAATTAAAAAAAATGATTGGATGGACACCCAGTACAATTCTTTCTCCTTAGGCCTTTTTATAAGAGGGTCCAGGACCCTCAAAAAAAACAACAGCAGGAAAGAGGACATATGGCATACTTTTTAACAATAGAGTACAGGAAAGGCATTGATTTTAGAAACCCATAGATTTTTTTTTTCAAATGGAAATTTGAATAAAAAAAATGATTCGATGGACACCCTGTACACCTCTTTCTCCTTAGGCATTTTTATAAGAGGGTCCTGGACCCTCAAAAAAAACACCAGCAGGAAAGAGGACATATGGCATACTTTTGAACAATAGAGTACAGGAAAGGCATTTATTTTAGAAAAGTCCAAAAAGGAAGGATGCCAGTAAACAAAGTAAAAATTATAAACTTTATTTAAGTAATTTAAAAGTTATGGGACAACATATCCCCCCTAGCTAACAAACAAAGACTAACATGTTTCGGCGTGAGCCGTATTCACAGTCCTTAAAAATTTCAATCAGTTTACTCATTTAAAAAGCCCACACTGGGCTCCTATTGGTCAAAGAAAATTGCAAACTATTAACCATTAGTAGTACTGGGGGTAAAGAATATATTCAATGTTTGATATGATCATATACAAAATTTTAAATATGTATATAAATAAACCAATTCATAGCCACAATTTATTAGTTGAGATTATATTATTAAACCATCATACATGCTATTCTGACTGATTTTATATATTTACAAAAAATCTTCTAAATGTAGGTTTATTTTACTCCCCTATGCATAATTAAATTCAGTTATAATCTCTTGAGTTATTTAATAGGAGATTCTTTCTAATAGCTGCTATTTATGTAGTTTGTGCTTTATCTTTTAACAAAAGAGGGGGTCTTATTCACATATCCAAATATTGTTTTAATTCATTATTTATGAACAAAAGGAGACATTTATTTCTTCAGTATGAGTAAATGAAGTTGCTTAATAGTTTTTAATCTGGAAAGAGGACCTGTTATAAGAGGGGTATATTTTAGTGAAAGCACATTTTGTCTAACTCCAAATGAATTCTATCAAATATACTGTACCATCTTCTCTAGATTATAGGGTCAGGAACTCTTATTAGTCTTAAGGGCACTACTCCATGCTGTATTATTTGTGATTGTTAATTTGTATCTTAGTAATTATTATGACTGATGAAGACAATCAATCCCAATAGTTGATAAAGTCATATTCAGAGTTCAGACCAAGAGGTATCTTGAAATTTGAATCAAAAAAATGATTCGATGGACACCCAGTACACCTCTTTCACCTTAGACCTTTTTATAAGAGGGTCCTAGACACTAAAAAAAACACCAGCAGAAAATAGGACGTATGGCATCCTTTTGAACAATAGAGTACAGGTACGGCATTGATTTTACAAAACCAGAGATAATTTTGCTCAAATGTGAAATAGAAAAGAAAAATGAGTGGACACCCAGTACACCTCTTTCACCTTATTATGACTGATGAAGACAATCAATCCCAATAGTTGGTAAAGTCATATTCAGAGTTCAGACCAAGAGGTATCTTGAAATTTGAATCAAAAAAATGATTCGATGGACACCCAGTACACCTCTTTCACCTTAGGCCTTTTTATAAGAGTGTCCATGACCCTCAAACAAAATACCAGCAGGAAAGAGAACATATGGCATACTTTGGAACAATAGAGTACTGGTACGGCATTGATTTGTGAAACCCACAGATAATTGTTTGTAAAAGCGAAATAGCCCCAAAAACCATGCTTGGACTCCCACTCCAGGTCGTTCTCCTTCAGCTTTTTTATAAGAGGGTCCAGCACCCTCAACAGAAACAACTGCAAGAAACACCACCACATATGCCATCCTTTTGTGCAAGCGAGTACAGGTATGGCATCCATTTTAGAAACCCAAAGATAATTGAGAGGAAACAGGAACATTTTTCTAAAAACTGGATGGGGCACCCATTACTACAGGTCGTTCTCCTTCAGCCTTTTTATATCATGGGCCACGACCCGCAACAGGCACAACAGCATGAAACACAACATATGCCACCCTTTTGCACAATAGAGTACAGGTATGGCATAGATGGAACACGGAGATAATTTAGAGCAACCAAGAGACGGATAAAGATGCTTGGTCGGTCCTACTCTTTCAAATTTGTGGCATTTTGCGTTCAATTGAATTGTCCACCGGATATGAGTGGTGTGTTAAGTTGTACAATTCGTAACAGTTTAATCACTAGTGTTATGTGCCTTATTTTTTTTTATTTGAGTTTTGTACCCACAGAGCTGCAGCAGAGGACAGAAAAATTAGGAATGTACAAATGACTGAAAAATTGGGTTATTGTTGTAGCAACTGCTGTAGCAGCGGCCAGAAAAATCGATGTTTGTAAAACATTTATAAAGTGCCCTAAAAGTTTGTGGCTTGAACACTAGTTGTTGGCGGATAAGTCAAGCAAGTCCTCCGTCTTTATAATCAAAAAAAAAGGCCAGCCTGTGTACCAGTTGTAACCCAAGCCAGATCATATCATCATCAGTAGTTTTTTATTCAAAAATCGCCCAATGTCAGTCCCTTCGGGATCCAGCCCTCATTCATTTTTATAAAAAAGAGATAGTCAAGGCTTTTTTGACCTAGGCGACTTCTCTTCTCAGTGACAAAACCTCCTGCTGCACTAAAAGTCCTTTCGGACAGGACACTTGAAGCGGGGCAGGCCAGAAGTTCCATTGCAAATTGGGATAGCTCAGGCCACAAGTCCAGCCTGCACACCCAGTAGTCAAGGGGTCCATCGCTCCTGAGAGTGTCGAGATCCGCAGTTAAAGCTAGGTAGTCTGCTACCTGTCGGTTGAGTCTTTCTCTAAGGCTGGATCCCGAAAGGCTCTGATGGTGCATGGGAGTTAAAAAGGTACGCATGTCCTCCATCAACAAGATGTCAGGAAAGCGCCCGGTCCTTGCCGCCGTGGTCGTGGGAGGAGGAGGATTAATTTCATTTGGGATTGCCTTTTGTGAAAAGAAATTTCTGCCAGGTACCTTCCACTGCGGTGTCCCAATAGAAATTTTTTTTTTGAAAGCATCAGACTCCACCAGCTTGTATGGTAAAAGCTGGTGGGCTTAGAGTTCAGACAAGCCAGCTGTCAGACGCCGGGCAAGGGGGTGACTTTGAGAAATTGGCTTCTTACGCTCAAACATGTCCTTGACAGACACCTAACTGTGGGCAGATGACCAGGAACTGCTACGTAAGAGAGACTGAGTGGAGGATGGTTGAGAGGGGGCAAGGAGGACAGCACTGGTTGACGTGGCTGAAGATGCTGGAGCAGGAGGAGGAGGGTGGCTTTCACTTTGTGTGCTGCTTCTACTCATATGTTCTTCCCATCGGCCTTTGTGATGGGAGACCATGTGCCTTTGCAAAGCAGTTGTACCTAGGTGGCTGTTGGACTTCCCATGACTCAGTTTCTTTTGGCACAGGTTGCAAATGGCATCGCTGTTGTCAGAGGCAGACACACAAAAAAAATGCCACACTGCTGAGCTCTGCGATGACGGCATTCTGGTGGTGGCAACAGCATGCGTTGATGGGCGTCGGCGTGCTGTCTGGCTGACCCCTGGTGACGATGCATGCTGTCTGACTGTGCCACTAGCTCCTTGAGACGACCTCCCCGTGCTTCCAAATCGTCTCCTCCTCCTCTCTGTCTCCCCATCTGAACTTTCCCCCTCTTCTTCTTCTCTTCTAGCAGGCACCCACGTGACATCCACCGACACATCATCATCAACCGCTTCACTTGTATCTGAAACATCAAGAAAGGAAGCAGCAGCGTGTACAACATCATCATCATCATCATCACACCGTACCTCCAAGTCGGTAATGCTGCCTGACTGAGACTGATCACTATTATCTACATCCTCTGTCAATGATGGTTGCGCATCACTCATTTCTTCCAAATGATGTGTCAATAACTCCTGTGACAGATCAAGTGAAGCGGCTGTGGTGCGAGTGTTGGTGGTGGCGACAGGCGGCGGAGTGGCACTGGTCACTTGAGACCTGCCCAAAGCACAGCTGGACTTAGATGGTGCGTCAAGGTTAGGAGGACTAGCAGCGGAAGCTGAAGAAGATTGGGTTTCCTGTGTTAGCCATTCAACTAGGTCCTGATCAGAAGTTTTTGCGTACCTCCTTGCACCCGGCGTCTGAACAATGTGCATATTTGTAGGGTCTAAAGGAATCACAGCACCACAACCACGGAACCTGCGGGGTGGCCTGCCTCTGCCTGTCATTTTTTTTTAAATGGACACTAACAATACTATTGCACCAATTGAGTGGTGGCACTGTGAAAGTGGGCACAGTATACGCTGTGAGACTGACAACAACAAAAAAGACAGATGTTTTAAAAATCACAAATTGTTAATTTTTTAAAATATTACAACTTACAAGTACTGTGGCAACAAATATGATTGTTTGGCACTATTTGGCAAATGGGCCTGTCTGGCACACACGCAGGGAGAAAGGAAACTGCAATTCAATGGCACTAGGAGACTGAAGAATCACAGTCAAAACAGTTATGATTAACAAAAATTCCAATCCTGATACAATAAATATGAGTGGTGGCACTAATTGGCTAGTTGGGACTGGCACACAGGCAGGCAGGCAGGAGGAAAATGCAATTCAAGGGCACTAGTAGACTGCAGATTGACAGTCAAAACAGTGTTGATTGACAAATTTTGCAATACTGTTAAAAGAAATATGATTGCTGGCACTAATTGGATAGTTGGGCCTGGCACACAGGCTGGCAGGCAGTAGAAAAGTGCAATTCAATGGCACAAGCAAAATGAGGATTAAGATCAACAATCAAGATTTTTTTTTAATTTTAATTAGTAACTATACTGTGACAACAATTAGGATTGGTGTAAATAGTTGGCAAGACGGCCTGGCACAAAAGGATGGCAGGCAGGAGGTAGATGCAATTCAAGGACACTAGGAGACTGATTACTGACAGTCTAAACAGTGATGATTGACAATTTTTGCAATACTGTTAACAGAAATATGATTGCTGACAACAATTGGCTAGGTGGGCCTGGCTCACAGCAGGCTGCAAGGCAGGAGGAAAGTGCTATTCAATGGCACCAGCAAACTGAGGATTCAAATCACAGCAACTATTCCCAAAAATGTTAATTTTTAATTATTAGAATACTGTCACAACAAATATGATTGGTGTAAATATTTTTTAAGTAGGCCTGGCACACAGGCTTGGAAGGCTGTAGAAAAGTGCAATTCAAAGGCACGAGCAAACTGAGGATTAAGATCATCAACAATAAAGATTTTTTTAATTGTAATTAGTAACTATACTGTGACAAAAAATTAGGATTGGTGTAAATAGTTGGCAAGACGGCCTGGCACAAAAGGATGGCAGGCAGGAGGTAGATGCAATTCAAGGACACTAGGAGACTGATTACTGACAGTCTAAACAGTGATGATTGACAATTTTTGCAATACTGTTAACAGAAATATGATTGCTGACAACAATTGGCTAGGTGGGCCTGGCTCACAGCAGGCTGCAAGGCAGGAGGAAAGTACTATTCAATGGCACCAGCAAACTGAGGATTCAAATCACAGCAACTATTACCAAAAAATTTAATTTTTAATTATTAGAATACTGTCACAACAAATATGATTGGTGTAAATATTTTTTAAGTAGGCCTGGCACACAGGCTTGGAAGGCTGTAGAAAAGTGCTATTCTAGGGCACAAGCAAACTGAGGATTAAGATCATCAACAATAAAGATTTTTTTAATTTTAATTAGTAACTATACTGTGACAAAAAATTAGGATTGGTGTAAATAGTTGGCAAGAGGGCCTGGCACAAAAGGATGGCAGGCAGGAGGTAGATGCAATTCAAGGACACTAGGAGACTGATTACTGACAGTCTAAACAGTGATGATTGACAATTTTTGCAATACTGTTAACAGAAATATGATTGCTGACAACAATTGGCTAGGTGGGCCTGGCTCACAGCAGGCTGCAAGGCAGGAGGAAAGTGCTATTCAATGGCACCAGCAAACTGAGGATTCAAATCACAGCAACTATTCCCAAAAATTTTAATTTTTAATTATTAGAATACTGTCACAACAAATATGATTGGTGTAAATATTTTTTAAGTAGGCCTGGCACACAGGCTTGGAAGGCTGTAGAAAAGTGCAATTCAAAGGCACGAGCAAACTGAGGATTAAGATCATCAACAATCAAGATTTTTTTAATTGTAATTAGTAACTATACTGTGACAAAAAATTAGGATTGGTGTAAATAGTTGGCAAGACGGCCTGGCACAAAAGGATGGCAGGCAGGAGGTAGATGCAATTCAAGGACACTAGGAGACTGATTACTGACAGTCTAAACAGTGATGATTGACAATTTTTGCAATACTGTTAACAGAAATATGATTGCTGACAACAATTGGCTAGGTGGGCCTGGCTCACAGTAGGCTGCAAGGCAGGAGGAAAGTGCTATTCAATGGCACCAGCAAACTGAGGATTCAAATCACAGCAACTATTACCAAAAATTTTAATTTTTAAATATTAGAATACAGTCACAACAAATATGATTGGTGTAAATATTTTTTAAGTAGGCCTGGCACACAGGCTTGGAAGGCTGTAGAAAAGTGCTATTCTAGGGCACGAGCAAATTGAGGATTAAGATTATCAACAATCAAGATTTTTTTAATTTTAATTAGTAACTATACTGTGACAAAAAATTAGAATTGGTGTTAATAGTTGGCAAGACGGCCTGGCACAAAAGGATGGCAGGCAGGAGGTAGATGCAATTCAAGGACACTAGGAGACTGATTACTGACAGTCTAAACAGTGATGATTGACAATTTTTGCAATACTGTTAACAGAAAAATGATTGCTGACAACAATTGGCTAGGTGGGCCTGGCTCACAGCAGGCTGCAAGGCAGGAGGAAAGTGCTATTCCATGGCACCAGCAAACTGAGGATTCAAATCACAGCAACTATTCCCAAAAATGTTAATTTTTAATTATTAGAATACTGTCACAACAAATATGATTGGTGTAAATATTTTTTAAGTAGGCCTGG
This sequence comes from Bombina bombina, assembly GCF_027579735.1. Classification (NCBI taxonomy): domain Eukaryota; kingdom Metazoa; phylum Chordata; class Amphibia; order Anura; family Bombinatoridae; genus Bombina; species Bombina bombina. Next base: position 156,222,339 of record NC_069503.1, read on the forward strand.
CACACAGGCTTGGAAGGCCGTAGAAAAGTGCTATTCTAGGGCATGAGCAAACTGAGGATTAAGATCATCAACAATCAAGATTTTTTTAATTTTAATTAGTAACTATACTGTGACAAAAAATTAGAATTGGTGTAAATAGTTGGAAAAACGGCCTGGCACAAAAGGATGGCAGGCAGGAGGTAGATGCAATTCAAGGACACTAGGAGACTGATTACTGACAGTCTAAACAGTGATGATTGACAATTTTTGCAATACTGTTAACAGAAATATGATTGCTGACAACAATTGGCTAGGTGGGCCTGGCTCACAGCAGGCTGCAAGGCAGGAGGAAAGTGCTATTCAATGGCACCAGCAAACTGAGGATTCAAATCACAGCAACTATTACCAAAAATTTTAAATTTTAATTATTAGAATACTGTCACAACAAATATGATTGGTGTAAATATTTTTTAAGTAGGCCTGGCACACAGGCTTGGAAGGCTCTAGAAAAGTGCAATTCAAAGGCACGAGCAAACTGAGGATTAAGATCATCAACAATCAAGATTTTTTTAATTGTAATTAGTAACTATACTGTGACAAAAAATTAGGATTGGTGTAAATAGTTGGCAAGACGGCCTGGCACAAAAGGATGGCAGGCAGGAGGTAGATGCAATTCAAGGACACTAGGAGACTGATTACTGACAGTCTAAACAGTGATGATTGACAATTTTTGCAATACTGTTAACAGAAATATGATTGCTGACAACAATTGGCTAGGTGGGCCTGGCTCACAGCAGGCTGCAAGGCAGGAGGAAAGTGCTATTCAATGGCACCAGCAAACTGAGGATTCAAATCACAGCAACTATTACCAAAAATTTTAAATTTTAATTATTAGAATACTGTCACAACAAATATGATTGGTGTAAATATTTTTTAAGTAGATCTGGCACACAGGCTTGGAAGGCTCTAGAAAAGTGCAATTCAAAGGCACGAGCAAACTGAGGATTAAGATCATCAACAATCAAGATTTTTTTAATTGTAATTAGTAACTATACTGTGACAAAAAATTAGGATTGGTGTAAATAGTTGGCAAGACGGCCTGGCACAAAAGGATGGCAGGCAGGAGGTAGATGCAATTCAAGGACACTAGGAGACTGATTACTGACAGTCTAAACAGTGATGATTGACAATTTTTGCAATACTGTTAACAGAAATATGATTGCTGACAACAATTGGCTAGGTGGGCCTGGCTCACAGCAGGCTGCAAGGCAGGAGGAAAGTGCTATTCAATGGCACCAGCAAACTGAGGATTCAAATCACAGCAACTATTACCAAAAATATTATTTTTAAATATTAGAAAAAAGTCACAACAAATATGATTGGTGTAAATATTTTTTAAGTAGGCCTGGCACACAGGCTTGGAAGGCTCTAGAAAAGTGCAATTCAAAGGCACGAGCAAACTGAGGATTAAGATCATCAACAATCAAGATTTTTTTAATTGTAATTAGTAACTATACTGTGACAAAAAATTAGGATTGGTGTAAATAGTTGGCAAGACGGCCTGGCACAAAAGGATGGCAGGCAGGAGGTAGATGCAATTCAAGGACACTAGGAGACTGATTACTGACAGTCTAAACAGTGATGATTGACAATTTTTGCAATATTGTTAACAGAAATATGATTGCTGACAACAATTGGCTAGGTGGGCCTGGCTCACAGCAGGCTGCAAGGCAGGAGGAAAGTGCTATTCAATGGCACCAGCAAACTGAGGATTCAAATCACAGCAACTATTACCAAAAATTTTAAATTTTAATTATTAGAATACTGTCACAACAAATATGATTGGTGTAAATATTTTTTAAGTAGGCCTGGCACACAGGCTTGGAAGGCTCTAGAAAAGTGCAATTCAAAGGCACGAGCAAACTGAGGATTAAGATCATCAACAATCAAGATTTTTTTAATTGTAATTAGTAACTATACTGTGACAAAAAATTAGGATTGGTGTAAATAGTTGGCAAGACGGCCTGGCACAAAAGGATGGCAGGCAAGAGGTAGATGCAATTCAAGGACACTAGGAGACTGATTACTGACAGTCTAAACAGTGATGATTGACAATTTTTGCAATACTGTTAACAGAAATATGATTGCTGACAACAATTGGCTAGGTGGGCCTGGCTCACAGCAGGCTGCAAGGCAGGAGGAAAGTGCTATTAACTGGCACCAGCAAACTAAGTTCAAATCACAGCAACTATTACCAAAAATTTTAATTTTTAATTATTAGAATACTGTCACAACAAATATGATTGGTGTAAATATTTTTTAAGTAGGCCTGGCACACAGGCATGGAAGGCTGTAGAAAAGTGCTATTCTAGGGCACGAGCAAACTGAGGATTAAGATCATCAACAATCAAGATTTTTTTAATTTTAATTAGTAACTATACTGTGACAAAAAATTAGGATTGGTGTAAATAGTTGGAAAAACAGCCTGGCACAAAAGGATGGCAGGCAGGAGGTAGATGCAATTCAAGGACACTAGGAGACTGATTACTGACTGTCTAAACAGTGATGATTGACAATTTTTGCAATACTGTTAACAGAAATATGACTGCTGACAACAATTGGCTAGGTGGGCCTGGCTCACAGCAGGCTGCAAGGCAGGAGGAAAGTACTATTCAATGGCACCAGCAAACTGAGGATTCAAATCACAGCAACTATTACCAAAAACTTTAATTTTTAATTATTAGAATACTGTCACAACAAATATGATTGGTGTAAATATTTTTTTAAGTAGGCCTGGCACACAGGCTTGGAAGGCTGTAGAAAAGTGCTATTCTAGGGCACAAGCAAACTGAGGATTAAGATCATCAACAATAAAGATTTTTTTAATTTTAATTAGTAACTATACTGTGACAAAAAAATAGGATTGGTGTAAATAGTTGGCAAGAGGGCCTGGCACAAAAGGATGGCAGGCAGGAGGTAGATGCAATTCAAGGACACTAGGAGACTGATTACTGACAGTCTAAACAGTGATGATTGACAATTTTTGCAATACTGTTAACAGAAATATGATTGCTGACAACAATTGGCTAGGTGGGCCTGGCTCACAGCAGGCTGCAAGGCAGGAGGAAAGTGCTATTCAATGGCACCAGCAAACTGAGGATTCAAATCACAGCAACTATTCCCAAAAAAATTTATTTTTAATTATTAGAATACTGTCACAACAAATATGATTGGTGTAAATATTTTTTAAGTAGGCCTGGCACACAGGCTTGGAAGGCTGTAGAAAAGTGCAATTCAAAGGCACGAGCAAACTGAGGATTAAGATCATCAACAATCAATATTTTTTTAATTGTAATAAGTAACTATACTGTGACAAAAAATTAGGATTGGTGTAAATAGTTGGCAAGACGGCCTGGCACAAAAGGATGGCAGGCAGGAGGTAGATGCAATTCAAGGACACTAGGAGACTGATTACTGACAGTCTAAACAGTGATGATTGACAATTTTTGCAATACTGTTAACAGAAATATGATTGCTGACAACAATTGGCTAGGTGGGCCTGGCTCACAGCAGGCTGCAAGGCAGGAGGAAAGTGCTATTCAATTGCACCAGCAAACTGAGGATTCAAATCACAGCAACTATTACCAAAAATTTTAATTTTTAAATATTAGAATACAGTCACAACAAATATGATTGGTGTAAATATTTTTTAAGTAGGCCTGGCACACAGGCTTGGAAGGCTGTAGAAAAGTGCTATTCTAGGGCATGAGCACACTGAGGATTAAGATCATCAACAATCAAGATTTTTTTAATTTTAATTAGTAACTATACTGTGACAAAAAATTAGAATTGGTGTAAATAGTTGGCAAGACGGCCTGGCACAAAAGGATGGCAGGCAGGAGGTAGATGCAATTCAAGGACACTAGGAGACTGATTACTGACAGTCTAAACAGTGATGATTGACAATTTTTGCAATACTGTTAACAGAAATATGATTGCTGACAACAATTGGCTAGGTGGGCCTGGCTCACAGCAGGCTGCAAGGCAGGAGGAAAGTGCTATTCAATGGCACCAGCAAACTGAGGATTCAAATCACAGCAACTATTCCCAAAAATGTTAATTTTTAATTATTAGAATACTGTCACAACAAATATGATTGGTGTAAATATTTTTTAAGTAGGCCTGGCACACAGGCTTGGAAGGCTGTAGAAAAGTGCAATTCAAAGGCACGAGCAAACTGAGGATTAAGATCATCAACAATCAAGATTTTTTTTAATTGTAATTAGTAACTATACTGTGACAAAAAATTAGGATTGGTGTAAATAGTTGGCAAGACAGCCTGGCACAAAAGGATGGCAGGCAGGAGGTAGATGCAATTCAAGGACACTAGGAGACTGATTACTGACAGTCTAAACAGTGATAATTGACAATTTTTGCAATACTGTTAACAGAAATATGATTGCTGACAACAATTGGCTAGGTGGGCCTGGCTCACAGCAGGCTGCAAGGCAGGAGGAAAGTGCTATTCAATGGCACCAGCAAACTGAGGATTCAAATCACAGCAACTATTACCAATAGACAAATGGGCCTGTCTGGCACACACGCAGGGAGAAAGGAAACTGCAATTCAATGGCACTAGGAGACTGAAGAATCACAGTCAAAACAGTTATGATTAACAAAAATTCCAATCCTGATACAATAAATATGAGTGGTGGCACTAATTGGCTAGTTGGGACTGGCACACAGGCAGGCAGGCAGGAGGAAAATGCAATTCAAGGGCACTAGTAGACTGCAGATTGACAGTCAAAACAGTGTTGATTGACAAATTTTGCAATACTGTTAAAAGAAATATGATTGCTGGCACTAATTGGATAGTTGGGCCTGGCACACAGGCTGGCAGGCAGTAGAAAAGTGCAATTCAATGGCACAAGCAAAATGAGGATTAAGATCAACAATCAAGATTTTTTTTTAATTTTAATTAGTAACTATACTGTGACAACAATTAGGATTGGTGTAAATAGTTGGCAAGACGGCCTGGCACAAAAGGATGGCAGGCAGGAGGTAGATGCAATTCAAGGACACTAGGAGACTGATTACTGACAGTCAAAACAGTGATAATTGACAATTTTTGCAATACTGTTAACAGAAATATGATTGCTGACAACAATTGGCTAGGTGGGCCTGGCTCACAGCAGGCTGCAAGGCAGGAGGAAAGTGCTATTCAATGGCACCAGCAAACTGAGGATTCAAATCACAGCAACTATTACCAAAAATTTTAATTTTTAATTATTAGAATACTGTCACAACCAATATGATTGGTGTAAATATTTTTTAAGTAGGCCTGGCACACAGGCTTGGAAGGCTGTAGAAAAGTGCAATTCAAAGGCACGAGCAAACTGAGGATTAAGATCATCAACAATAAAGATTTTTTTAATTGTAATTAGTAACTATACTGTGACAAAAAATTAGGATTGGTGTAAATAGTTGGTAAGACGGCCTGGCACAAAAGGATGGCAGGCAGGAGGTAGATGCAATTCAAGGACACTAGGAGACTGTTTACTGACAGTCTAAACAGTGATGATTGACAATTTTTGCAATACTGTTAACAGAAATATGATTGCTGACAACAATTGGCTAGGTGGGCCTGGCTCACAGCAGGCTGCAAGGCAGGAGGAAAGTACTATTCAATGGCACCAGCAAACTGAGGATTCAAATCACAGCAACTATTACCACAAGTTTTAATTTTTAATTATTAGAATACTGTCACAACAAATATGATTGGTGTAAATATTTTTTAAGTAGGCCTGGCACACAGGCTTGGAAGGCTGTAGAAAAGTGCTATTCTAGGGCACAAGCAAACTGAGGATTAAGATCATCAACAATAAAGATTTTTTTAATTTTAATTAGTAACTATACTGTGACAAAAAATTAGGATTGGTGTAAATAGTTGGCAAGAGGGCCTGGCACAAAAGGATGGCAGGCAGGAGGTAGATGCAATTCAAGGACACTAGGAGACTGATTACTGACAGTCTAAACAGTGATGATTGACAATTTTTGCAATACTGTTAACAGATATATGATTGCTGACAACAATTGGCTAGGTGGGCCAGGCTCACAGCAGGCTGCAAGGCAGGAGGAAAGTGCTATTCAATAGCACCAGCAAACTGAGGATTCAAATCACAGCAACTATTACCAAAATTTTTAATTTTTAATTATTAGAATACTGTCACAACAAATATGATTGGTGTAAATATTTTTTAAGTAGGCCTGGCACACAGGCTTGGAAGGCTGTAGAAAAGTGCAATTCAAAGGCACGAGCAAACTGAGGATTAAGATCATCAACAATCAAGATTTTTTTAATTGTAATTAGTAACTATACTGTGACAAAAAATTAGGATTGGTGTAAATAGTTGGCAAGACAGCCTGGCACAAAAGGATGGCAGGCAGGAGGTAGATGCAATTCAAGGACACTAGGAGACTGATTACTGACAGTCTAAACAGTGATGATAGACAATTTTTGCAATACTGTTAACAGAAATATGATTGCTGACAACAATTGGCTAGGTGGGCCTGGCTCACAGCAGGCTGCAAGGCAGGAGGAAAGTGCTATTCAATGGCACCAGCAAACTGAGGATTCAAATCACAGCAACTATTACCAAAAATTTTAATTTTTAAATATTAGAAAAAAGTCACAACAAATATGATTGGTGTAAATATTTTTTAAGTAGGCCTGGCACACAGGCTTGGAAGGCTGTAGAAAAGTGCTATTCTAGGGCATGAGCAAACTGAGGATTAAGATCATCAACAATCAAGATTTTTTTAATTTTAATTAGTAACTATACTGTGACAAAAAATTAGATTTGGTGTAAATAGTTGGAAAAACGGCCTGGCACAAAAGGATGGCAGGTAGGAGGTAGATGCAATTCAAGGACACTAGGAGACTGATTACTGACAGTCTAAACAGTGATGATTGACAATTTTTGCAATACTGTTAACAGAAATATGATTGCTGACAACAATTGGCTAGGTGGGCCTGGCTCACAGCAGGCTGCAAGGCAGGAGGAAAGTGCTATTCAATGGCACCAGCAAACTGAGGATTCAAATCACAGCAACTATTACCAAAAATTTTAATTTTTAAATATTAGAATACAGTCACAACAAATATGATTGGTGTAAATATTTTTTAAGTAGGCCTGGCACACAGGCTTGGAAGGCTGTAGAAAAGTGCTATTCAAGGGCACGAGCAAACTGAGGATTAAGATCATCAACAATCAAGATTTTTTTTAATTTTAATTAGTAACTATACTGTGACAAAAAATTAGAATTGGTGTAAATAGTTGGCAAAACGGCCTGGCACAAAAGGATGGCAGGCAGGAGGTAGATGCAATTCAAGGACACTAGGAGACTGATTACTGACAGTCTAAACAGTGATGATTGACAATTTTTGCAATACTGTTAACAGAAATATGATTGCTGACAACATTTGGCTAGGTGGGCCTGGCTCACAGCAGGCTGCAAGGCAGGAGGAAAGTGCTATTCAATGGCACCAGCAAACTGAGGATTCAAATCACAGCAACTATTACCAAAATTTTTAATTTTTAATTATTAGAATACTGTCACAACAAATATGATTGGTGTAAATATTTTTTAAGTAGGCCTGGCACACAGGCTTGGAAGGCTGTAGAAAAGTGCAATTCAAAGGCACGAGCAAACTGAGGATTAAGATCATCAACAATCAAGATTTTTTTAATTGTAATTAGTAACTATACTGTGACAAAAAATTAGGATTGGTGTAAATAGTTGGCAAGACAGCCTGGCACAAAAGGATGGCAGGCAGGAGGTAGATGCAATTCAAGGACACTAGGAGACTGATTACTGACAGTCTAAACAGTGATGATAGACAATTTTTGCAATACTGTTAACAGAAATATGATTGCTGACAACAATTGGCTAGGTGGGCCTGGCTCACAGCAGGCTGCAAGGCAGGAGGAAAGTGCTATTCAATGGCACCAGCAAACTGAGGATTCAAATCACAGCAACTATTACCAAAAATTTTAATTTTTAAATATTAGAAAAAAGTCACAACAAATATGATTGGTGTAAATATTTTTTAAGTAGGCCTGGCACACAGGCTTGGAAGGCTGTAGAAAAGTGCTATTCTAGGGCATGAGCAAACTGAGGATTAAGATCATCAACAATCAAGATTTTTTTAATTTTAATTAGTAACTATACTGTGACAAAAAAATAGATTTGGTGTAAATAGTTGGAAAAACGGCCTGGCACAAAAGGATGGCAGGTAGGAGGTAGATGCAATTCAAGGACACTAGGAGACTGATTACTGACAGTCTAAACAGTGATGATTGACAATTTTTGCAATACTGTTAACAGAAATATGATTGCTGACAACAATTGGCTAGGTGGGCCTGGCTCACAGCAGGCTGCAAGGCAGGAGGAAAGTGCTATTCAATGGCACCAGCAAACTGAGGATTCAAATCACAGCAACTATTACCAAAAATTTTAATTTTTAAATATTAGAATACAGTCACAACAAATATGATTGGTGTAAATATTTTTTAAGTAGGCCTGGCACACAGGCTTGGAAGGCTGTAGAAAAGTGCTATTCAAGGGCACGAGCAAACTGAGGATTAAGATCATCAACAATCAAGATTTTTTTAATTTTAATTAGTAACTATACTGTGACAAAAAATTAGAATTGGTGTAAATAGTTGGCAAAACGGCCTGGCACAAAAGGATGGCAGGCAGGAGGTAGATGCAATTCAAGGACACTAGGAGACTGATTACTGACAGTCTAAACAGTGATGATTGACAATTTTTGCAATACTGTTAACAGAAATATGATTGCTGACAACATTTGGCTAGGTGGGCCTGGCTCACAGCAGGCTGCAAGGCAGGAGGAAAGTGCTATTCAATGGCACCAGCAAACTGAGGATTCAAATCACAGCAACTATTACCAAAAATTTTAATTTTTAATTGTTAGAATACTGTCACAACAAATATGATTGGTGTAAATATTTTTTAAGTAGGCCTGGCACACAGGCTTGGAAGGCTGTAGAAAAGTGCTATTCTAGGGCACGAGCAAACTGAGGATTAAGATCATCAACAATCAAGATTTTTTTAATTTTAATTAGTAACTATACTGTGACAAAAAATTAGGATTGGTGTATATAGTTGGAAAAAAGGCCTGGCACAAAAGGATGGCAGGCAGGAGGTAGATGCAATTCAAGGACACTAGGAGACTGATTACTGACAGTCTAAACAGTGATGATAGACAATTTTTGCAATACTGTTAACAGAAATATGATTGCTGACAACAATTGGCTAGGTGGGCCTGGCTCACAGCAGGCTGCAAGGCAGGAGGAAAGTGCTATTCAATGGCACCAGCAAACTGAGGATTCAAATCACAGCAACTATTACCAAAAATTTTAATTTTTAATTGTTAGAATACTGTCACAACCAATATGATTGGTGTAAATATTTTTTAAGTAGGCCTGGCACACAGGCTTGGAAGGCTGTAGAAAAGTGCAATTCAAAGGCACGAGCAAACTGAGGATTAAGATCATCAACAATAAAGATTTTTTTAATTGTAATTAGTAACTATACTGTGACAAAAAATTAGGATTGGTGTAAATAGTTGGCAAGACGGCCTGGCACAAAAGGATGGCAGGCAGGAGGTAGATGCAATTCAAGGACACTAGGAGACTGATTACTGACAGTCTAAACAGTGATGATTGACAATTTTTGCAATACTGTTAACAGAAATATGATTGCTGACAACAATTGGCTAGGTGGGCCTGGCTCACAGCAGGCTGCAAGGCAGGAGGAAAGTACTATTCAATGGCACCAGCAAACTGAGGATTCAAATCACAGCAACTATTACCAAAAATTTTAATTTTTAATTATTAGAATACTGTCACAACAAATATGATTGGTGTAAATATTTTTTAAGTAGGCCTGGCACACAGGCTTGGAAGGCTGTAGAAAAGTGCTATTCTAGGGCACAAGCAAACTGAGGATTAAGATCATCAACAATAAAGATTTTTTTAATTTTAATTAGTAACTATACTGTGACAAAAAATTAGGATTGGTGTAAATAGTTGGCAAGAGGGCCTGGCACAAAAGGATGGCAGGCAGGAGGTAGATGCAATTCAAGGACACTAGGAGACTGATTACTGACAGTCTAAACAGTGATGATTGACAATTTTTGCAATACTGTTAACAGAAATATGATTGCTGACAACAATTGGCTAGGTGGGCCTGGCTCACAGCAGGCTGCAAGGCAGGAGGAAAGTGCTATTCAATGGCACCAGCAAACTGAGGATTCAAATCACAGCAACTATTCCCAAAAATTTTAATTTTTAATTATTAGAATACTGTCACAACAAATATGATTGGTGTAAATATTTTTTAAGTAGGCCTGGCACACAGGCTTGGAAGGCTGTAGAAAAGTGCAATTCAAAGGCACGAGCAAACTGAGTATTAAGATCATCAACAATCAAGATTTTTTTAATTGTAATTAGTAACTATACTGTGACAAAAAATTAGGATTGGTGTAAATAGTTGGCAAGACGGCCTGGCACAAAAGGATGGCAGGCAGGAGGTAGATGCAATTCAAGGACACTAGGAGACTGATTACTGACAGTCTAAACAGTGATGATTGACAATTTTTGCAATAATGTTAACAGAAATATGATTGCTGACAACAATTGGCTAGGTGGGCCAGGCTCACAGCAGGCTGCAAGGCAGGAGGAAAGTGCTATTCAATAGCACCAGCAAACTGAGGATTCAAATCACAGCAACTATTACCAAAAATTTTAATTTTTAAATATTAGAATACAGTCACAACAAATATGATTGGTGTAAATATTTTTTAAGTAGGCCTGGCACACAGGCTTGGAAGGCTGTAGAAAAGTGCTATTCTAGGGCACGAGCAAACTGAGGATTAAGATCATCAACAATCAAGATTTTTTTAATTTTAATTAGTAACTATACTGTGACAAAAAATTAGAATTGGTGTTAATAGTTGGCAAGACGGCCTGGCACAAAAGGATGGCAGGCAGGAGGTAGATGCAATTCAAGGACACTAGGAGACTGATTACTGACAGTCTAAACAGTGATGATTGACAATTTTTGCTATACTGTTAACAGAAAAATGATTGCTGACAACAATTGGCTAGGTGGGCCTGGCTCACAGCAGGCTGCAAGGCAGGAGGAAAGTGCTATTCAATGGCACCAGCAAACTGAGGATTCAAATCACAGCAACTATTCCCAAAAATGTTAATTTTTAATTATTAGAATACTGTCACAACAAATATGATTGGTGTAAATATTTTTTAAGTAGGCCTGGCACACAGGCTTGGAAGGCTGTAGAAAAGTGCAATTCAAAGGCACGAGCAAACTGAGGATTAAGATCATCAACAATCAAGATTTTTTTAATTGTAATTAGTAACTATACTGTGACAAAAAATTAGGATTGGTGTAAATAGTTGGCAAGACAGCCTGGCACAAAAGGATGGCAGGCAGGAGGTAGATGCAATTCAAGGACACTAGGAGACTGATTACTGACAGTCTAAACAGTGATGATTGACAATTTTTGCAATACTGTTAACAGAAATATGATTGCTGACAACAATTGGCTAGGTGGGCCTGGCTCACAGCAGGCTGCAAGGCAGGAGGAAAGTGCTATTCAATGGCACCAGCAAACTGAGGATTCAAATCACAGCAACTATTACCAAAAATTTTAATTTTTAAATATTAGAATACAGTCACAACAAATATGATTGGTGTAAATATTTTTTAAGTAGGCCTGGCACACAGGCTTGGAAGGCTGTAGAAAAGTGCTATTCTAGGGCACGAGCAAACTGAGGATTAAGATCATCAACAATCAAGATTTTTTTAATTTTAATTAGTAACTATACTGTGACAAAAAATTAGAATTGGTGTAAATAGTTGGCAAAACGGCCTGGCACAAAAGGATGGCAGGCAGGAGATAGATGCAATTCAAGGACACTAGGAGACTGATTACTGACAGTCTAAACAGTGATGATTGACAATTTTTGCAATACTGTTAACAGAAATATGATTGCTGACAACATTTGGCTAGGTGGGCCTGGCTCACAGCAGGCTGCAAGGCAGGAGGAAAGTGCTATTCAATGGCACCAGCAAACTGAGGATTCAAATCACAGCAACTATTACCAAAAATTTTAATTTTTAATTATTAGAATACTGTCACAACAAATATGATTGGTGTAAATATTTTTTAAGTAGGCCTGGCACACAAGCTTGGAAGGCTGTAGAAAAGTGCAATTCAAAGGCACGAGCAAACTGAGGATTAAGATCAACACAAAAATTTTTTTTTATTTAAATTAATAACTATACTGTCTGTGACAACAATTATGATTGGTGTAAATAGTTGGCTAGACGGCCTGGCACAAAAGGCTGGCAGTGGCAGGCAGGAGGTAAATGAATTTCAATGGCACTAGGAGACTGAATATTTGCAGTTCAAAAAATTATGATTTTTTTTTTTAATTACTGTTACAAGAATTGTGATTGGTGCCACTAATTGGCTACTTGGGCCTGGCAGACAGGCTGGCAGATATGAGTCGTGGATGGTAGGTAGGGCAGCAATTTAACACAGTATGCTGTGTAAGTGACAAAAACACAGGACTGATAGAAAATTAAGTTACATTACACTAGCAAAATATTTTAAAATTTTAGATTTTAATATTAAAATTATGTTAAGAAGTGCAATGCACATATGACTCAATGAGTGGTCGCACTGGCTGGCTGCTACGTAGGGCAGCAATTATAACAACAGTATGCTGTGTAAGTCAGATAGACAGTTAGACACAGGCCTGATAGAAAATACAATTAGATTACACTAGCATAGTGATTTAAAGACTTTTTTTTGGAAATTTTAAGAAAAAGGTTAAGCACATACATATGAGTCGTGGCTGATAGCCTTGGAAGGGCAGCTATTAAAAACAGTAGGCTCTGTAAGTCGAATACACACACGCCTGATAGAAAATACTATTAGATTACACAAGAAAAATGATTGAAATTATTTTTTTGGGGGGGGAATTAAAAAAAGGTTAAACACATATGAGTCGTGGCTCATAGACTAGGGAGGGCAGCAAGTAAACACAGTAGGCTCTCTATGTCAGCAAAACACACAGGCCAGATAGAAAATTATATTAGATTACACTAGCAAACAAATTTAAACTTTTTTTTTTAATATTAAAATTAAGTTGAAGGAGAATAGATATGAGTGCTGGGTGGCTGCCTGGCACAGACCAATTAACCAAAAGACTGAAAAAAAAGAGGTATATTAATGCTGAGTGAGCCTGACAGACACAGGCATGATAGTAAATTTAATTAGATTACACTAGCAAAATATATATATATTTTTTTTAATTTAAAATAATGTTATAAACGGATATTAACACTGGTGGCTGCTGGCTGGCACAGAGCAATGAACCAGAGTATATGCTGTGTGACACTGGCCTGATAGAAAATGAAAAAAAATTACACTAGAAAAATAATTATATTTTTGGGTTAGTTAAATTTAAACTAATGTTGTTAGGGAGATATCAGTGGTGGCAGTAGTCACAGCATATGCTGTGAGCCTTAAACACACAGCTGAAAGCCAGGCAAATGCTAATTAAAAAAAAACGAAAAAAAAAAAAAAAAAACGGCACGAAATATAGCCCTAAAAAGGGCTTTTTGGGGTGCTGTGCTTGCAGCAGAGATGAGTGGAGTCCTTCTGGACTGTAAATACACTAGCCTAGCTATGTTTTTCCTATTAATGTCAGGAGCACAAACACAACACGTCCTCTCATTAAAAAAGCAAGGTCGTTATGAGTCTAAAATGGCAGATAACGAGTAGCTGGGAGTGTCTGTGAGGGAGTGTCTGATGTTGATTGGCTCTAATGTGTCAGGCGGCTGTGACATAAAGGGTCAAAGTTTCCACAATGATGACACATAGGGGCGGATCGCCCACAAACCCGAACGCGAACAAGCTATGTTCGCTGTGAACCGTTCGCGGGCGAACAGTTCGGGACATCACTAGGTATAATGTAGGGACAAGGGCTTGCGTAATCTATTCCCTTGCTGCCATACAGTTTCCCATATTGTGCGTGGGCGAGACAGATCAGGTTTGAAGCCCCAGCTTATCAAGAAACTTTTCAACCTGATATGTTCAAATCTCATGTGCAGGGGTATAGAAAAGTCAGCCTGTATTTCCTCAAGTGTATGGAACCTCGGTTGTGGGGAAGAGGACCAAAGGTCTGAGACCCTCTCCACTCCCAGTTGTGCCCAATTTTGGGGATGGGAGTCAGGGAGGCCTAGGAGTAAACCTGTAAGGGAGGTAACTGGAGAGGGGTGTGGGGCTATGTGAGGATAATGTCTGAGCTTGTCCCACATCCTCAGGCATTCACAGATAATGGGGTTAGTGATGTTTAAAGTACGTCGGAAATGTGGATGGATACATATTAAGTCTGGTAGGTATATGTGGTGTGGTAAATTTTTTAATGGTTTTCCATTTGCTGGGAGATTTTATTGCTCCCCACTGTGAAATATGTGTTAACATTGCCCCCTCATAGTAGCGGAAAATAGAGGGGGAAGCTATCCCTCCATGGTGTAGAGAGCTCTGTAGAATTTTATGTGCCACTCTAGGGGGTTTATGTTGCCAGATGTATTTAGTGAATTCACTTTGAAACTGGTGGAGCAAGTATCTGGGGACTCTGATAGGAAGACACCTAAAGAGGTATGTTATTTTAGGTAAGAAAGACATTTAAGGGCTGTGAGTCTGCCTATCCAGGAGATGTGTGCATAATCTCCTGCGTAGTTCAAATAGTAAGGGGAGATATTTATCCATGATGATCTGATGTATGTCATGTGATATCTTGACCCATAGATGCTTGACAAAATTGTTAACACAATTGACCTTATGTTGGGTTTTGAGGCGTTGGATCACATTTTGGGATATGCCCCATGTAAAAATTTCGGTTTTGTCTAGATTCAAATTTATAAAAGGACAGCTGTCCAAAAAAATCAAGGGTATCCTTTATCCTGGGAAATGAGGACGTGCAGGGTACGTCCTTGGTCGTTAACTGACATCCTTTAGAGGACGTACCCTGCACGTCCTCAGTCGTTAAGGGGTTAAGGAGTTTTACGCTGCTTTTTTGCAGGTGTTAGACTTTTTTTCAGCCGGCTCTCACCGTTGATTCCTATGGGGAAATCGTGCACGAGCACGTTACACCAGCTCACCACTGACTTCTTGTCTTTTAACGACGGGTTTGTAAAAACCTGTAATACCAGCACTGCATGTAAGTGAGCGGTGAGGGAAAAGTGCTTGTTAGCACCGCATAGCCTCTAACGCAAAACTCGCAATCTGGGCCATTAATAATGCTTCCTGGTTCAAGTGGTTTTAAAATTTAGCTTAAGCTATTTTGTATGAATGATTATTTGTGGATGTTATCTACATATTCCCTAATAAAGTTAAACAGTATGAATGGAATGGAATAATATACCCTCAAATTCTACCTAGTTTTGCAGAGTTTATACAAATTCCTTATCGCAGAGCTAGACTTCTAATACTTTATTGTAACCCTTTTTACAATTAGTTTGCGAGTTGTTACATAACCTTTAATAACTTTAGTAAGATCGTCCTGTAGGGCATTCATACGTTGAGTCAGAGTGTCTGCTATGTCAGATGCTATATTAACTTCCACATTTCTCCATGGCGATTTTTCAAAAGGAAATAAATAAACAGAAGACTCCAGTACTGAGGAGGAACTTCCAGTGGTAAAATGTCAGAGGGTGCCAGGTCCTTAAAGTGATAAACCACTGTTTTGGTTTTGTTTTTACAAAAGTCAGCGCTTTATTTTTCTTTTTAATGGCTTGGGACATATTGTACCTTTTTGAAAGACGTATAGGTATATGTCAGTAAATTACCTTAGAAGACAGTAGAGGAATGTAGACCATTGAACAAATTATGTAAAATGCACATGGACAACTTAAAACAGTTGGGTAAAGGGTGGAGCCTTAGTGCTGCATTGCTGTCAACCTGATATATATCTTAATTCTACAGAGATGGTAATAATAGGTGAGGTCAAGCAATCTTAAAACTCCAAGCAGTATGTTATCAATAAAATGTATAGATGAACAACTGAATACTACAGAGTGCCCCACATAGGGTAATAGCAAGTTTTTTGCCCCTGTAAGAATCTGTCAAGGTACCAGGCATCAGACTAAGATGTGAAATGCTAAAATAATCACACCTTTATTAATAACAAAAAATAATAAAGAGTCCAAAAATGAAAAAAGCCAAAACGACAAGCCAGGAGTCAAAGCCAGAGCTGGTAGTCAGACGAGCCGGGTCAGGAGCCAAAGTGAGTAGTCGGACGAGCCAGGGTCAGGAACTAAGAGATCAGCAGAGTCAGGAACAAGCAGGGGATCAGGAACCAGAAGGGACATCAAACAAGCCAGGTTATACACAGGAACAGGAACACAGGAACTCACAAAGAAGTCTGAGACAACGCAAGAGCAAAGGCAGACTTAACTGAGGCACTTTAATAGTAAGTAAAGACATCATAATTCTGGGACTGCAACCTGTCTCTCACTGATGATGTTCTCCAGTTTGGCCATAAAAGGGCGCCTAGGTGTAGTGAGCAACGTTACACACACTGCAGGAAGCGAGGGAAGAGACAGGTGAGTAAAAATGGCAGCCAGCAGCAAATAACAAACAAAGGCAGGGTGAAACCCTGACAGAATTAGCAGAATTGGACAGGTTTAGCTAAGCTTTCAATTAGTGGCTAAGGTTAAATTCTGTAGTCCCGAGTTTGCAAGGCCTTCAAAGGCAAATATAAGAGTAACTGTGGTTACCTGCCGTATGGCTTACCCACACCAGCTTGTAGCAAAGGATCCACAGGTCATGTCAGCCTGAAGCTCTAGAAGCAGTGTAGCTGTTGATAGGCACTCCACCGCTACTACCAGAAGTAAGACTCTGCAATAATGGTTCGGCTGTCAGCTGGTAGGCCTAAAAAAAAATAGCCGTGGCGTAGGTCAAAAGGTTGGGACACTTGTTCCTCCTGCGTTGCTCTGGTGACACTACTAGAAGAACAGCTGTGTCCAGCTGCTAGGGTATAGTTTTGGCCACCTAAATATCCAATGTTAAGGATGAGTTTTGTGTTTAATACCGGAAATCTACTAATTTCCGTCCATTAGCTTCAGCTGGAAGCTCCACCCACCATGGTTTGTTTATTTTATTGTATTGTGTTAGGGTTTGCATATTTTGTGTTATTGTGTTAGGGTTTGATTCTTGTATGGTATTGTGTTATGGTTTGCGTATTTTGTGGTCTTTGGTTAGGGTTTGTTTCTTTTGATGTGTGGTGTTACGGTTTGTGCATTATGTGGTATTATGTTAGGGTTTGTGTATTTTTTTGTTTTTGGTTAGGGTTTGTTTATTTTGCTGTGTTGTGTTAGGGTTTGTGTATTATGTGGTATTATGTTAGGGTTTGTGTATTTTTTTGTTTTTGGTCAGGGTTTGTTTATTTTGCTGTGTTTTGTTAGGGTTTGTGTATTATGTTAGGGTTTGTTTCTTGTATGGTATTGTGTTAGGGTTTGTTAATGTAGT
Source organism: Bombina bombina (assembly GCF_027579735.1). Lineage (NCBI taxonomy): Eukaryota > Metazoa > Chordata > Amphibia > Anura > Bombinatoridae > Bombina > Bombina bombina. The sequence goes on from NC_069503.1 coordinate 156,239,971, forward strand.
TGAAAGTGATGATTTTATTAGTTGTGTAAATCTGTTTAATTTTTTTTTAATGTAGTTTAGTGGGGTTATGATGTAGTGGGCCTGAGGGTGTATAAGGGGTTAATAGTGTAGAGGTGTTATGTTGCGATGGGCCTGCAGGCACATAAGGGGTTAATAATTTAGAGGGGTTATGTTGCCGTGGGTCTGAGGGCACATAAAGGTTTAATAATTTAGAGGGGTTATGTTGTGGTGGGCCTGAGGGTATGTAAGTGGTTAGGGTGTGGTAGGTCTGAAGGCACATAAGGGGTTAATACTTAAGATTGTTTAGGATGCGTTGGGCCTGAGGTGGCATAAGGGGTTAATAGTGTAGGGCCCTGTAATATATTTATTGTGCTGCTGTATTTGCATTAAGAGAATAAGGACTAAACAAATGAATTAATGGTTTTCATTAATACATTTTGTTTCTTTATTCTTTTAATTTTTTTTTAGGTTTCCGTTAGTTTATTTGGTTGTGTGATATATGTAAAAGGGATCGTTTACTTTACAAAGTCAATGTAGATGGCAATGCTGCTTGGAATATATCAGCAGCATCGCCATCCATTGAGAGGTATAGCATATGCTGCCATTAATATTTTGGCAGCTTTCTGGACAAGGCCATGGATCCCTTTAAAATATATTGCCACGCTGCTGGGACTTTTGATCTTTGGGACCTCTGTTATGATCATTGTTGATGCTGAGTGGGAGTGATGGGAGGGAGGTGGGTGTATCAGCCCAGCTTAGGAGGGGGGAGGGAAAGGAGGGGTTTCCTACACTGCAGAAAATTGTTTTGAAGGGAGAGGTGGGGGGATGGAGCACTACCATACAGTAAAAGATGGGCTGGAGGGGGACCCTACAAAACAGAAAATAAATGGATCTTGGAGAGTGATGGGTGTCCACTACACTGCAGAAAATAAAATTAATACATAGAAAATAAATATGGATATAATTTTTTACTGGCAGACTAACTGCCAGTAACAAAGAAGGTGAGGAGTGGGGGGGGGGGTTAGAGAGCTGTTTGGGGGGATCAGGTTGGTGGCTGAGAAGGTTTTGTTATACTACAGAAATGAAAGGAATAAAAAACAACAATATATGAAAATAAATAAATAAATAAAATCCTTAAACTGCAATACTGGCAGACTGTCTTTCAGCACCTAAGATCCCAGTGACCATGGGGGGGGAGAGGAGAGAAGAGAGCTGTTTGGGAGGGATCAGGGAGTGGGAGGGTAATATCTACACTACAGCGGCCTTCTAATTGCCAAAAAACAATGGCAAAGCCATGCATGTCTGCTATTTATGCAGAGAGGATCCCAGATATGCTTTTGCAACCATTTGTCTTCTGACTGCACAAGCGGTATTTAAATAACTTCAGTGAAAAACCTAAAGTTTGCGATAAAGGCAATCATATATGACAGCCAAATAGTGGTTTCAAATATACCAAAATGGGCCTAGATCAACACCTTGGTTTGTCTACTTTAAAATATATATAGCTTTTATATTCTTTTTAAACAAATTTTTTTTACCTTTTAGTCACTATGTAATAGTTTTGTGTAATATACAATGTATGTAACTGTTCATGATGAATTTTGGGGGAAATTGATCATTATTTGGCGTTGAATAAATACTGATATAATTAATCAATACAATAACATATTTTGTCTCCATCTTTTTTTGTCTTGTGAAACACTTTAAATATCTTGGAATTCATGTTTGTAAAGAGACTGATGAAACAACCATAGTGAAGCTGAGAAAGCTGAGAAACTCGCAGCATATTGATTTTATAATTTGTTAATAAACTAAATTGTTTTCCATCAATATGGACTAGGCTACTGGAGGATCCCATGGGGGTGTAAGCTGACCAGTAAATATGGATTTGTTTGACCTGTGCTATGTGTGAAGGCTGGTTAACCACTTTGTATACTATTGATTTCATGTAAGTGTGTCTCGCATTGGGGGTCTTCTGTTGGCTTATTTAAGTATAACACACTGTGCCCTATTACGTCTGCCCAAATTGCTTTCTGAATTGTAAGCTTAATTAATTCTTAGGATAAGCTTTTACATGTCTCAGGCATTTTTAACTCTCCCTTACAGCATTTACCACCCCCACTGGAAATCTATTCCGTGAATCAGCCACCCTCTCAGTAAGGAAGTCCTTATGCAAGTTACTGTCACCCTCCTATTTGATAGAATGAGCTTATGTTTTAGTGATGCTCTTTTTGTTCAAACCCCCCCCATCTTTAGCTCTAGTTATCCCTTAAAGGGAGGTGAAATTAAAATGGGCCGAATTGTGTTGAAAAGAAATAAAAAGTTGCTTTAGCCTTTTTAACACAATTTTTTATTGTTTAAAAAGATAATCACTTTATTACCAATTCCCCAGTTTTGCATAACCAACACTGGTTGACTCCTGAATAACTCCACGGGATTATGCACCATGTTATCTTTAAAACACACATAAGCTAGCACTGGATAACAGTGAAAAACTGTCAAAATGCACTGTGATAAGAAGCAGTTTTCAATGGTTTAGAAATCAGTTTGAGCCTACCTAGGTTTAGTTTTCAAAAAAGAATATCAAAAAAACAAAACAAATTTGATGATAAAAGTAAATTGGAGAGTTGTTAAAAATTGCTTGTCATCTGAATCATAAAGGTTTAATTTTGACTTGACTGTCCCTTTAAGATTTTAGTTTTGAATGGAAGCCTTTTTTGCAATACATTTTAACAAAACTACTTCTAGCAAAGATATCATTCTTCATTCAGAGCTCTCACTGATTACGGGCATGTGGAGCATATCTAAATATGGCATGTACACCAGAATTTTAAACAGAGAGCCTGTTGTGGTTTATATCATTTTAACCAAGCCATTGTTGATGTAATAAAGTCACCTCTTGCTTTCTGCTGTTAAAAATGCTGGTGCACAGAGCATATCTAAATATGCCCCACAAGACTGTGCACAGTAAATGCGCTGAAATAATTATAGCTTTTAATAGAAGCATTTTATTTTTCCGCTAAAAAAAATATTCACAAAAGATTGAAGTATCTTCCAATTTTGTCTGGGATGTCCATTTAATGCGTTAGTATGCACAATAAATACAAAGCTCTTTTTTATCCCAGATAAAGGATTATCAAACTCTTCTAGCTGTTTGTGATACATCTTAGCAGCAGATGCTGGCAATTTTAAAAACTGAAGATGCTACTTACTAATTCATCAAAGGATCTGATGATTACAAGTAAGGATGTAAGTCAAAAACAAAAATAAACAAAAAACAGACAGCTAAAGGCAAGCTCAGAGAGAATAAATTATGTAGCATTATAATGTGTTGTGTTTGCATTTAAAGAGATATTAAACACTAAATAAATGTTAATTATAATCATGTATTCAAAGCAAAGATTAGCCTAAGAATAATATGCAGATGTATTTTTAAAAAAACATTAGCTGCTTAAATACTGAAAAAAGTAAATGTACGTTTTTAGTGTCTATAAAGCAATGGAGCGCCATGTTATAACCTAGGTTTTCATCTCTGCTAAGGCCAATTAGGGGCAGCGATAAATTAGGGGCAGCGATTAATGAGTCACTGGAATGTGCAGCCAATGGGCTCTATTTAACAAGCTCCGTATGGAGCTTGATGGCCCCTGTTTCTGGCGAGTCTGCAGGCTCGCCAGAAACAGCAGTTATGAAGCAGCGGTCACAAAGACCGCTGCTCCATAACCTGTCCGCCTGCTCTGAGCAGACGGACAGACATTGCCGGAAATCAACCAGATCGAGTACGATCGGGTTGATTGACACCTCCCTGCTGGCGGCCGCGAGTCTGCAGGGGGCGGCGTTGCACCAGCAGCTCTTGTGAGCTGCTGGTGCAATGCTGAATACGGCGAGCGTATTGCTCGCCTTATTCAGCGAGGTCTAGCGGACCTGATCCGCAGTGTCGGATCAGGTCCAACAGACCTTGATAAATATGCCCCAATGACTGTATGAGTATTTTAGTGTTAAGTCTGAACTTGAACTAGTCAAAATTAAACTTTCATGTTTCAGATAGGGCATGCAATTTTAAAAAACTTTCCAATATACTTTTATCATCAACTTTGCTTTGTTCTCTTTGATGAAAGTTAAACCTAGGTATGCTCATATGCTAATTTGTAAGCCCTTGAAGGCCGCCTCTTATCTCAGTGTATTTTGACAGTTTTTCACAGCTAGACAGCACTAGTTTGTGTGTGTCACATAGATAACATTGTGCTCATTCCCGTGAAGTTATTTATGAGTCAACATTGATTGACTAAAATGCAAGTCTGTAAATAGCACTGAGATAAGGAGACAGTCTGCAGAAGCTTAGATACAAGTTAATCACAGAGGTAAAAAGTGTATTATTATAACTGTGTTGGTTTTGCAAAACTGGAGATGGGTAATAAAGGGATTATCTGTCTTTTTAAACAGTACAAATTCTGGAGTAGACTGTCTCTTTAATAGCAATTGGAATTTCAATATTATACTACAGGAAAAGGAGACAAAATAAACAAAAATAAAAATGGATGTGTATTGCAAAGTTGTTTTACTACTTATTATTAAATTAATATAAATCCCAGAGGGGGATTCAAAGAGGAGCGCTCTCCTAAAGGGAATAAACGCAAATCTTGATTTAGCAGCCTTCAATTAATTTTAAAAAATTAATTCTATTTAAACGCAAATCTTGATTTAGCAGCCTTCAATTATTTTAAAAGATTCTATTTTACTCTATTTTTCTGCCCCCCCTCCCGACACCCCCCCTCCCCCCCCCTCTACCCCCTTGTCCATAGATTTATTTATTACTCCAATAAATAGTTTTTTAACTTAATTTAATCAATACATATGGGTCTATACCAATTGTCCATATATCAATTTTTATAATTTCAACTGTTTCATTGCATTTCATTTTCTTTTTGATCTATTTAGATCGATTTAGATTTCACCACAGACTATTCTTCTCTTTCTCTAAATTGATATATTTAGGTATTTAGATTTTTTTATCGCAGTTTAATCATATATTTTTCATAATGTCCTATTTATAGGGACACACACACCCTAAGACACATAGACTAATATACATATTACAATTATTACATGTCCATTACATTTCATACAACGACATGTTGTCTACATATTAATAACACTAATGATTGGGATCCCTAATTTATCATTAGGTTCCTATTCCATAGAAATTCAGCTTGTTCTAACACATTGAAATCCCATTCGTTTAACACTATATACATTCTTTTTTCATTTTTTTCACTTGTAATAATTTTAATTTTACTTTTTGAAACAGGAATAGATAAAATGATCCGATTAATTATAGTTAGTTTTGTTTATTTATTTTTCTAATTAATACTACTATAAATTGTTTTTGGACTTAGTTTTTTTGATATTAGATTTGATAGGTATAGTTTATGAGTTCACACGTATTTATATATAATATCCTCACACATTCGCACATGTCTGTGAATTTGTGGAGTTTATTGATTAACATCATTATAATTAGTATGCATTCATGAATACCACACACTACACACACCTAAAAAAAATTAAAACACACAGGTCTTTCTGATATTTCGATCATTGACACTCACATTTTAAAAATGTATTATGTACCTACAAACTCATTGACTAATATTTTTATTCTATTATTCTCTTATATTTTAACTTAAATATTAATATTGCAAATATTCTGGCAATTACATTAGAGGTCTATTAAGGAAAGATATAGCCCATTTGATCTAACTGCTCATATTGATTGATTTAGTATAGTAAGTTTTAAACATTCAGAGAATGCGAACAAGTTTGTATTTGTGAGTAAAGGAAAACCTTAATCGATCTCAGAGTCACCGCACATATCTATTATTATTATTAGTATAGTTAGATATAAACACTTAGATAATGTGAATAAGTTTGTACTTATGAGTAAAGAAAAACTTTAATCTGGAGCATCTTTGAAACGGCAGTGCTATCCGGCTTTTCACTAATACAGTGGTTGACCGTGCTCATATCCCCATTTATAAATATTTACCACATTATATTCTCCTTTAATTGGTCTATTTTAATTTTTTAGGTATAAATCTTTTTTTATATTGGTGCAAATTTCCAATCTGCTTACACACTTAGTCCAACCAAATGCATATATATCCGACATAAATGAATACTCAGATAGAACATCACGGTCCACAAGACAACAGACAACACTTTTATATTGTTCATATTGTTTATATTGTTTTTATTTATATAGTACACAAGACATTTTTAATTGTGTGCAAACGTACTACTATTTTTTATTATAGATTGTTTATTTGTAACTTAGTTGGTAAGGGGAACCTTTGACCAATTATAAGGCTGAGCTCAAATTTGAATCTTTGTATTAACGACTATACCCCTTTCACCTGGGGAATTGTTTCACACTATTACCTATTCATCTGCATTACCTGTGCCTATTGCATACTTCTAAGTCTGACAACTTCCGCTTTTTACTTTGAAAATGTATTTAAATGTAATGATGATTATACTTTGTATTCGCTTTTAAAATTACCTGATGAAACGACCGGTTTCTGGTCGAGAAACGCGTTACCTGTGAATAAAGCGTTGACTTTTTTAACCGATAACGGAGTTGTCAGCTTGTTTGCCGCCCCAGTGTTGTCTATTACCTAGCACCTGAGTGGTCACATTGGTTTGATCCTGCATCTGACGAGGAACACGGGGAATCAGTGTGCTAGCCGCTGTAAGCGCTAGTCTGTCTATTAGCACTGGTCACAGAACAGAGCCACAATTTCTGGTAAGCCTCCTTTAACTATTACCACATATTCAACATCAAAGGATATATTACAATATGAGGCGCCCTCTTCTTGCTTTGTTTTCACTTATTATTAAAAGGAAATGTTACCTAAATATTCAATCACTGGAATGTGAAGCTACATATCTGTAAAAAACTGACTAAAAATATCACATATTTTACCACAAAACTGCATAAATAGAGATGTTTATATAATATTTTCTTGTCAGCTTTTTACAATTATGCTATACCACTTTCAAGTGATTTGGCATATGTATATTATGCCCCTCTAAACATTTTATATTACAATCTAAAACATTACTTCTGTTATCAAATGTATCTCTTACTTCTGGTATCCATTATATAAACCTACGGAGGTAGGCTCAGGAGTGTGTACATATTGGGAACTCTATGGGGCCCATTTATCAAGCTATGGAGCTTGAGGGCCCGTGTTTCTTGCCAGAAACACCAGTTATGAAGCAGCGGTCTAAAGACCGCTGCTTCATAACCTGTCCGCCTGCTCTGAGCAGGCGGACAGACATCTCCGCAATTCAACCGATCGAGTATGATAGGTTTGATTGACACCCCTCTGCTGGTGGCCAATTGGCCGCAAATCTGCAGGGGGCGGCGTTGCATCATCAGCTCACAAGAGCTGCTGGTGCAATGCTGAATATGGAGAGCGTATTGCTCTTCGCATTCAGCGAGGTCTGTCGGACCTGATCCGCACTGTCGGATCAGGTATGACAGACCTTTGTTAAATAGGCCACTCAGTGTAATGCAGCACATTTGAATGGGTGTGTTCTTTGCTTTAATGGGCAACAGTAGCTATTTCAAATACAAAAATAAGTTGAAAAGAACAATTTCATATAGATTTATTACAATTCAGCTGGTATAAGGACTCACTGGAAACAAAATATTATTATGGTACTGTTTGTTTGATTTTTCTGGTTTTCCTTTTTTTTTTGTCTGAGAATACACAGTACACCTCGGTCAGAAAGATTTTATAACTTATTCAAGTAATATAACCAGACAATACATAAAATGGGCTATTATACCGAAATCACATTCCCCAGGGCATTGTGACTCATTGTGTCATTAACTGTTTTATATTTTCATCTTCTTTGTTTGGCAAACGTTATTGGTTTATATACACAAAGTACTGTACCTGCAGATATTTAATATGTGTGTGTATATATATGTGTATGTGTATATATATATATATATATATATATATATATATATAGCTACTGATTCTTTTTTTTCTAGGACTATAATGATTAACCAGTTACATTTTTAACAAGCTGTTACATTTGAATGCCCCCTACGTTTTACAGCTCATTCTTAGGGTGTACATTAGGTACCCAGGAGACACAGTTTAAAATGTGGTTACTGCAGCAACCCTAACTCAGGCTCTAAACATCAAAAGAATACATTTAGCATTGGGATGGATATATTGAGGCCTTGTACTCAGCATGGCTCTATCAAGCAGCAGTTAAAACATATTAAATCATTTTTAGACACACACACACACATACATTATATATATATATATATATATATATATATATATATATATATATATATACAACAACATTTTAAATTAGGGGGAGATAAAAGGCGAGTTTAAAATCCTCCACTACGCACAAAATATAGAAAAAATAACTCATTGTGTAGTTCATTAACAAATCTAGACAGGCCCAGAGGCTTGTTTTACCACAGAAAACCTCTGAATTACATTATTTCCAATGCAGCAAGGGATTCTGGGTAAGATATGCAAATGAAGTACACAATGACAAACCTTTTTACTTCAGTCTGCTTTTCAGCAGGTTCCCTTTACGCCAAAGTATCACAGTTCACACAGCTTATAAACTTAGCTAGGGTTAGTGCAGTGATTCATAACCATCCCAGAACAGACTGTTTTGTGGTTTTTGCCACTCATCAGCTGGGAGAAGGTTAGAATCCCTGCTGGGTGAAGTTGATTCCAGGCAGAGTACAACAACATTTTAAATTAGGGGGAGATAAAAGGCGAGTTTAAAATCCTCCACTACGCACAAAATATAGAAAAAATAACTCATTGTGTAGTTCATTAACAAATCTAGACAGACCCAGAGGCTTGTTTTACCACAGAAAACCTCTGAATTACATTATTTCCAATGCAGCAAGGGATTCTGGGTAAGATATGCAAATGAAGTACACAATGACACACCTTTTTACTTCAGTCTGCTTTTCAGCAGGTTCCCTTTACGCCAAAGTATCGCAGTTCACACAGCTTATAAACTTAGCTAGGGTGATTCTAACCTTCTCCCAGCTGATGAGTGGCAAAAACCACGAAACAGTCTGTCCTGGGATGGTTATGAATCACTGCACTAACCCTAGCTAAATTTATAAGCTGCGTGAACTGCGATACTTTGGCGTAAAGGGAACCTGCTGAAAAGCAGACTGAAGTAAAAAGGTGTGTCATTGTGTACTTCATTTGCATATCTTACCCAGAATCCCTTGCTGCATTGGAAATAATGTAATTCAGAGGTTTTCTGTGGTAAAACAAGCCTCTGGGCCTGTCTAGATTTGTTAATGAACTACACAATGAGTTATTTTTTCTATATTTTGTGCGTAGTGGAGGATTTTAAACTCGCCTTTTATCTCCCCCTAATTTAAAATGTTGTTGTATTCTGCCTGGAATCAACTTCACCCAGCAGTGATTCTAACCTTCTCCCAGCTGATGAGTGGCAAAAACCACGAAACAGTCTGTCCTGGGATGGTTATGAATCACTGCACTAACCCTAGCTAAGATTATAAGCTGTGTGAACTGCGATACTTTGGCGTAAAGGGAACCTGCTGAAAAGCAGACTGAAGTAAAAAGGTGTGTCATTGTGTACTTCATTTGCATATCTTACCCAGAATCCCTTGCGGCATTGGAAATAATGTAATTCAGAGGTTTTCTGTGGTAAAACAAGCCTCTGGGCCTGTCTAGATTTGTTAATGAACTACACAATGAGTTATTTTTTCTATATTTTGTGCGTAGTGGAGGATTTTAAACTCGCCTTTTATCTCCCCCTAATTTAAAATGTTGTTGTATTCTGCCTGGAATCAACTTCACCCAGCAGTGATTCTAACCTTCTCCCAGCTGATGAATGGCAAAAACCACGAAACAGTCTGTCCTGGGATGGTTATGAATCACTGCACTAACCCTAGCTAAGTTTATAAGCTGTGTGAACTGCGATACTTTGGCGTAAAGGGAACCTGCTGAAAAGCAGACTGAAGTAAAAAGGTGTGTCATTGTGTACTTAATTTGCATATCTTACCCAGAATCCCTTGCTGCATTGGAAATAATGTAATTCAGAGGTTTTCTGTGGTAAAACAAGCCTCTGGGCCTGTCTAGATTTGTTAATGAACTACACAATGAGTTATTTTTTATATATATATATATATATATATATATATACATACATATATATATATATATATATATATATATATATACAGTGTATATATATATATATATATATATACATATACATATAAGTAATTGTTTAAATTTACAACCCTGAGACTATTGTTTATAGACTGAGAGGACCCTATTTATTAAAGTCTGGGGGACCTGATCTGACACTGTGGATCAGGTCCGCCAGAACTCGCTGAATACGGTGAGCAATACGCTCGCCGTATTCAGCATTGCGCCAGCAGGGGGGTGTCAATCAACCCGATTGTACTGTATCGGGTTGTTTTCTGGCGATGTCTGTCCGCCTGCTCAGAGCAGGCGGACAGGTTATGGAGCAGTGGTCTTTGTGACCGCTGCTTCATAACTGCTGTTTCTGGTGAGTCTGCAGGCTCGCCAGAAACACGGGGCAACAAGCTCCATACGGAGCTTGATAAATAGGCCCCATAGAGACAATTCACACAGAAATGTTTTTTCAGCACACTAACATCTTTTGTTTAAAACAAAACAAAACAAAACAAAACAAAGCTCTATACTAACCATAACTCACAAGAGCAATTAACCCTTACCCCCTGTATAATCAGTTGCACTTAATCCATACCACATATCCACAATTGTCTACTACAATTAACCTACTACTTGCCGATACACCTATGTTGCAATACCAACCAAAGCATTCCATGGGAAACACATGCCCCACAGCAAGGCACCCCACTCATATCACCCAACCCACCCAAAAGGAATTCTTCCTTCAATAAACTCATCCTATCCAAAAAGAACCCTACCCTTAAGTTCCCTAGAACCTCCAACAAAATGGAGACACCAACCATGAACTTTGTTGCAGCAATATTTGTTTCTATTTCTTGATTGCATGTGTAAGCAGCGACAGTTCTAGGTGGCTAAACCACATTTAATGCTGTTGCACTCTCCTTGTTTTGTGGGATAGTGTTTGAAAGAGGTAAATGAGAGACGTAAAAGAGGAAGAAAGTGGATTTAAATAAAAAGTATGAAATGAACAGGCTATAAATGATGATGCCCCTTGCCAGTATTCCTTTCTCTTGGTATTTAGCCTAGTGGATACATTTTGCACCCCAAAAGTTTATGATCTAGATCTACAAGCCTGGAACTGATTATCCTAATAGGTGGTACCACCTGGATTTAAAAGGCATTTATTAGCAATAATATACTTATCTTGTAAAATAACAACTCAATTTACCCTTTCTTACACTAGTTTCTACACTACATAGATACTATTGTTATCTGTCATAAACCCTAACCATACCCTTCACTCCATAACTAAACCTCTCCATTTCCCACCACAAATGAACATTAGAGATAACTAAACTCCTCTCTGCTGCCATAATAACTGCAATGTTGCACCACTACAACCTTTAGACTGAAACATAAAATGTTTAACTATATGTTTTCTAAAATCTATATACTTTTCTTATTCAGATTGCTATTTGTTCATTCTGAAAATGGTTTACTTTCCAATTACCATTAAAATGGGAGATTCCAGATTTAAAGGGAACGCAATGTCCCATGATACATAAAGAGCATGGAATTTTAAACTAATTGCCAATTTGATTTGTTCTCTTGGTATCCTTTGTTGATAAGCATACTTAGGTATGTTCAGGAGTAGCAATGCACTACTGGGAGCTAGAATTTTAATCTAGACTTCATAAATTAAAAACCACCTCATAGCCTCGCAAACATCTTTTGTTGAGTCAAGCTATTTTTTTTTTTTTGGCCCTTGGCACCATTGTGCACCGTTGTCTTTGTGAGACTTTGTGTGGCAAGATTTGAGCTTGCTGAATTTAAGGGATATAACCCCCCAAAAAAACATTTTGTGATTCAGACAGAGCATACAATTTTAAAAAAGTTTCCCATTTACTTCTATGATAACATTTGCACTGTTCCCTTGATATTCTTTGTTGAAGAGATACCTATAGGCATCTGGAGAACTACATTGCAGAAAATAGTGCTGCAATTTAGTGCGCTTGCAAATGGAAAACATTCTTGCAAAACTGTTACCATATACTGCTCCAGACCTATGAATACTCCTGAGGTTAAGTCCCTGCTTATCAACAAAAGATACTAATAATACAAATACATTTGATAATAGAAGTAAATTATAAAATTGTTTGAAATGACATACCCTATCTAAATCATGAAAGAAACAAATCCCCTTAATAATAATTTTTAAAATGTGCAGGTGTAAAGCACACAAGTCTAAACTCACAAGGAAAACTCATTTGAATTGACCTCTCTCATGTCGCACTTGTTTGTACAATAATTCACATAAGAGTTTTTTTTCTGGGTAAATTACAGTTTAGAGGGCAAGAAAACCTACAAAATAATGTTATATCATTCTGCACATAGTGCAGAATTCTATAACGTTAGCTTAACGCCAACTTTATAACTGAAAGGATTTCGAGATATTTTATTCAAAAATTGCATTTTTATGAACGCTGCTCCTGGCTCTACTGCGTGGGTCATCGCGGGCACGCTGTCTAGTCTCAGCCGGCCTGATTGCGCCATTAAACTAAATGTAGCTCATTCCCGCTCCCAGACCAGAGTGGGAGCGAGCTACATTCAGTTTAATGGAGCGACAGTACTCAAAAAAAATTCGATCATGAATGTGAAAATGCAACAGTTAAAAATATTCAAAACATTTTTGCATTAAAAAGGTTAAACTGACATAAATGTGCAAAAGAAACTGCTCTTAAGTGTTATCACAATTTATTATTGCACTATTGTTTGCATATAATTATGTTCACCTCTGCAAAGGTGTTAAACACAAATTTAAAGTCAGCTCCAAAACAACAATGCACAACTGGGAGCTAGCTGAACCCATCTGGTGAGCCAATAACAAGAAGAAGATGTGTATAGCCACCTATCACCAGCAAACTTCTAGTAATATACTGCTGCTCCTGAGCCTACTTATGTTTGCTTTTCAACAAAGGATAATGAGGGAACAAAGTACATTTGATAAAAGAAGTAAATTGATTTTTGTTTTTTTGTTTTAATGGTATGTTCTACATGAACCATGAAAGACAGAGAAACTTTTGAATACAATATCCCTCATTCGATCATGCAGTAACAGTACTCTGCATACTCTCTAAAGGCTTTTTATTACAAGATACAAATAGAAAAAGAGTCTTTTCATATGCGGGGGGTGGGGGTCTGCTCTTTTTGCTTTCAAGGCCAATTCCATGGGTATCATAGCCTAACCTCATCAACAGTGCTAAACTGGGAGCTTCTAAGTACATTTTTAAAAGGTTTTATACTAGATTTTAGTGTCTATTACATGCAGTTATATGATAATTGGTGTATACTGTCTAAGGATGGGCGAACGTTTCACAATATTCGAAAAATGAAACAAAGTTTAACACATTCGTTCATTAATTTCAAATTTCGAATGTTTGTACAAAATCCTAACATTCATTTAATGTAATAGTATTTCTAATGCTTTCTTTAAACGTAACATTCAAATTATGCAATATTCTAAATAGAAACATTCAAATTGATATATTTGTATCTATTATGTATCAGTTTACTAAGTTTCCTACCAGATGAACTATTGAACTTCTGAATAGTATTTGTTAAATCGAATGTTACATTTGAAATTTCTAATGTGGACATTCGATTTCATTATAAACATTCGAAAACTGTAAATAGCATTCGGTTATAGAATTTTTAAGAATATTCGTTCTTATCAGCATTCGATTATGCAAATGGAATTTCTTCAACATCATTCGTTCTAACATTCAAATTAAAATATAAACACGTTCGCTCATCCCTAATAATGTCCCTTTAAGTTTATCAATAGCGACACTAATTAGGTTTCTGCTTGGGACCAGCAGTGCTCTGTGAGTCCCAAGCAATACTTTAACTATGTGTTTAACCCCTTTACGGGGGTGAAACACATATTTCCAGCATCACTAGTGATAAAATTGCACAATTTGGGTCATGTGACAACAGTTGCTGATTGGATCATTGTTAGTTTACGTTTGATACCAGCAGTTCTCTGTGGCTCCCAAGTGGTACTTTAACTATGTGTTTAACCCTGTTTCAGCAATGCAGGGTTGCTAGTGATACATTTACATGCTCTAAAAAATCATACAATGTAAAAAAAAAAAAATATTGGCCCCTAACCACTATATCCTTAACGCTGTTACAAAAATTGGGGTCAATTGAAATGTTTCCAATTTTCTTTTTTTATATCGGAAAAACAAGATTATTATTACAATGTTCCCAAGTCTAACAGCCGAGCTTAATAACTCCCAGGATATTCTATCTCCATTTCCTCACAAGATAACTTAATGACAGATAAAGGCTGTCGTTCAACCAATCCCGGAACCGATACATCAAACAAAACAACCTCACAAATGGCAGATTTGTACTCTCTTTACCTTACATTCCTATCGCTTCCGCAGCCAATCAGAAACACTGACAACATGAGCAACATTTGAGTGCTTTTTTTTATAGTGGTTAATGGAGTGCATGTGTGAGTGCTTCTTTTTATAGTGGGTTAAGGGGTTAATAGAGTGCATGTGTGAGTGCGTTGCAATTAGATAGAGTAGCATTTATTTATTTTGATTAAAATTAGTTTTTTAAAGGGACAGTAAAGTAAAAAAAATACTTTCATGATTTGTATACAGTATGTCATTTTACACAGCTTTCCATTTTACTTCTATTATCAAATTTGCTCATAGGGGCTGAGGAGCGGGCTTGTGTCTTTAGTATTCTATGGCAACAGTGTTTTGCAACATTGTAGCAGGGAAATACATTGTTTCAGTTAGTGCTGCTATAAAGTGCTAAAGGCACATGCACGCTCCTGAACCTACCTAAGTTAACGCTTCAAAAAACTATACTAAGAGTACAAAGCACATTTGATAATAGCGATAGTGTTAACAGTATCGTTAACTAATGGAGATGATGTTTCAATGCGAGGGAAGAGATGAAAACTTGGATGAAAGCCATAGAAAGGCGATACTCTAGTAGATGAGTTTATGGAGTTGTTCTACGCAAATTCAGCCGTCAGAAGAAGTGATGTCCAATTATCTTGCTCAAAAGTAGAGTAGCATCTCAAATATTGCTCTAAGCACTGTTTTTTTCCGCTCAGTTTGTCCATTCGTTTGGGGATGGTATGCGGTGCTGAGCTCTCTATCAACCCGGAGAGATTGGCACAAATGTGTCCAAAATTTGGAAGTGAATTGTGTACCACGGTCGGAAGTGATGGTGTTGGGTAGTCCGTGTAGTTTCACTATATTAGACAGGAAAAGGTTGGTGGTCTCAGATGAAGTGGGAAGAGAATAGCTAGGAATAAAATGTGCCATTTTGGAGAGCAAATCCACTACCACCATGATACAGTTGTTGTTAGAGGATGCTGGGAGGTCTACAATAAAATCAATGGCAATGTCCTTCCACTGTCTATCAGGAACAGGAAGGGACATGAGCATGCTATAGGGGGTGTCTTCTTTGAGACTTACATCAAGTACAGATGGGACAAGATTTGATGTAATCCTTAACGATGTTGTTCATATTCGGCCACCAGTAGTAGTAAGTAAATTGGAAAGTGTCTGCTGCTCTATCTGAATCATAAAAGTTTTTTTTGACTTCAGTGTCCCTTTAATGAAAAATATTAACAGGAAATTACATGCTTGTGCACAGCTGAATATGACGGTCCACACAGTCCTACTGGTATACAGGAACAAAGCTATAAAAGCATTGAAAATAACAAGTAAGCTTTAAAGGTGTAGAAAACGCTGTTAAATAGGATAACGTATTGCTTGAAAACTTGATCTTTTTTTACCATATTTTTGTTACAGGAGAGACTTGAGATATTTTACATAAATAATATCAATCTAGAATGCAATAATGATACAAAGTAACAATTACCCCATTAAACATAGAAAAGGGACATCAAGATCTAACCATATTTATTTTACATGGGAAAAAACATCACATTAACATACACAAATATTCTAAATAAAAAGGGCAGGTAATGTTTGTTTAGTCACAATATTAGAGCATTTATACTAATTTCCTGAGACTTCCCAAATTTGTTATTGGTATAGAAGAAAGTGCATTTACAACCATAAAAAGAAAATCTGGTTTATTCAGCAGAGGAACATAATTTTTTGTCAGAAACAAAAAGACCAATATTCAGTATTATTAATTACTATCACCTAGATTACGAGTTTTGCGCTAAACAGGGGGCGAAATGAACGCAACAAAAGTTGCGTTTTTTCACCCTCCATAGCGCTGCCATTACGAGTTACTGAAAAGTCTCCTTGTGCATGCGATATAGTGGTGTTAAGCTCCATACCACACAAAAGCCAAGGGCTGCTTTGACGTGCTCGTGCACGCTTTTCCCCATAGACATCAATGGGGAGAGAGTTTTAGAAAAAAACTTAACACCTGAAGTGCGGAATGAAGATCACCGTAACGCAACCCAATTGATGTCTATGGGGAAAAAAAATTACGTTTAAACCTAACACCCTAACATTAACCCCAAGTCTTAACACCCTTAATCTGCTGCCCCTGACATCGCGACACCTAAATAAATGTATTAACCCCTAATCTGCCGCTCGCAACTTCTCCACCACTTATAAAAGTTATTAACCCCTATTCTGCCGCTCCCCGACATCGCCGCCACTATAATAAAGCTATTACTCCCTATTCCCCCGCACCCCGACATCTCCACCACTATAATAAAGCTATTAACCCCTATTCCGCTGCTCCCCGACATCGCCGCCACTAAATAAAGTTATTAACCCCTAAACCTCCGGCCTCCCACATCTCCACCACTAAATAAACCTATTAACCTCTAAACCACCAGCCCCTCACATCGCAAAACACTAAATTAAACCCTAAACCTAACACCCCCTAACTTTAAATTAAAATTACAATTACTACCTGTGAAATAAATATAAACCTAACATTAAACTATAAATTAACCTAACCTTACTATTCGAATAAAATTAAAAAAAACTACCAATTAAAATATCTAATTTACAAATTTTAAAAAACTAACACTACGATAAAAATTAAAAAATCTAAATTACAACAAAAAAAAGTTTACCAAAAACAATAAAATCACGAAAAATAAAAAACATTAAAATTACAAAAAAATTTACTAAATTATCAAAAAAAAACAATTACACCTAATCTAATAGATCTATAAAAAATAAAAAAGCCCCCCCAAAAAAACAATAAAGTACCAATAGCCCTTAAAAGGGCCTTTTGTATGGCATTGCCCTAAATAAATTAGCTCATTTGTATGGGCATTGCCCTTAAAATAGCATTTAGCTCTTTTGCATTGCTCATAAAAGGGCATTCAGCTCTTTTTCAAAGCCCAAACCCCAAATTAAAAAAAAAAAAAAAAAACACCCAAAAAAAAAAAAAAAAAAAAAACTAACACTAACCCCAGAAGATCTACTCACGGTTTCTGAAGTCCGAACATCCATCTCCATCCAGGCGGCAAGGTCTTCATCTAGTCTTCATTCATCACGGGGGCATCTTCTATATTCATCCCGGTGGTGCAGAGCGGAGCCAAGCCATCCTGGAAGCTGATCTTATTTGAACAGGCAATAGGATTTCAGAAGCTCTCATCCTATTGGATGTTTTGAACAGCCAATAGGATTTCAGAAGCTCTTATCCTATTGGCTGATTTGAGTTTGAAGAATCAAATTAGCCAATAGGAATGCAAGGGGCGCCATTTTAAAACGGCTATCTTGCATTCAACTTCAGTGTACGGCAGCGACCGTATGAAGAGGACGCTCCGCGCAGGATGTGATCAGCTTCCAGGATGGCTCTGCTCCGCGCCGCCGGGATGAAGATAGAAGACTTTTTTTTTTGTTTTTATTATTTTTGGTAAACATAGATTTTTTTTATTTTTTCCGTAGGATTTTTTTTTTTTTTAGTTGTCATTTAGATTTTTTAATTCTTCTTTTTTTTTATTTTATTAGAATAGTAAGGTTAGGTTAATTTATAGTTTAATGTTAGGTTTATATTTAATTCACAGGTAAGTTTTAATTTATTTAAAGATTGTTATATTGTCATTTTAATTTAGGGTTAACATATTTAAATAGTGTTGGCGATGTGGGTGGGCAGAAAATTAGGGGTTAAAAGGTTTATTTAATACTCGCGATGTGAGTTGGCGGCAGATTAGGGGTTAATAAGTTTAATATAGTGTTTGCGATGCGGGAGGGTGGCGATTTAGGGGTTAATAGGTAGTTTATGGGTGTTAGTGTACTTTGTAACAGTTTAGTTATGAGTTTTGCAAAACATTTTTGTGGCGCAAAACTCATAACTACTGCTTTCAGATGGCGGTATGGATCGTGTCGGTATAGGCTGTAACGCAAGCATTTTAGCCTCGCCGCACAACCTGTAATACCAGCGCTATGAAAATTCCACGCAAAAATTTAATTTTTTTGAGTGCGGGATTGACGTTGCGTTACAGGCTAAAATGCTTGCGGTATAGCTATACCGACACAACTCGTAATATGCGTTCCGGGCCATTATGCTGGAATTGACATTTTTCAGCGTTAAAAGCCGCAATGCAGTGGGGCGGAGCGAGCCAGGAGTCTGAAAGGTTGCACACTGAGAGAGCTCCATAAACTTAATAGATTTCCATAACCTTAAGACAGCTCAATATTGCCTAATTCATTTTTAAATTGCAGCTGATGAGCTAGAGAACATTATCGCAAGGTCCGAAGGTGACAAAAGGACCAGAGTCTTTAGATTTGAACATTTTCTCTTCTGTTGCTCACATGCTGCATGATTGAGGAGCGGCCATTTTGCAGGTCACGGAGTGCTCCTTTCAACTACCTCAATATGGAAGAGCTATATCTTACCATCAAGATCTGTATGGAGAAACGTGAAGCACAAATATGCATGAGAGTGGATCGGATCATCTCAATGCTGACAGTACTTTCTCCAATGAATGGTGCGGCTCGACAGCGGGAAACACCACAGACAGAGTTGTTGCTGCCTACTTCACAGCGATCTAGCTCTACAGAGTGCCTGACTGCAAGAGACAATGGGGTGCTGGAACGAAGCTTACCTAGTGCTGATCTTTCTCCCTCAATCTCAGAGAAACGGGTTCCTAAACCTCTGGAGCTTACTTTGAAGGCCTCTATGCAATCAATAGTCCTGTGCAATGCACAAGATCTCCTGCCGAATGAACAATTGTGGGGACAAGATCTGGAATGGCCCTCGCTGACTGCCTGGGGGGATGTGGCCGGCTCTCCTGAGCAGAAGATGAGGTCTCCCAATATAGGTTTTACTGAAGGTCCCAGCAACATATATCAGGAGAAGTGCCGCCAAATTAACAGAGTTAATTGTTCTGTAGGGAGACTTATTTGCCTATGTAGCTGCCCTAACTCTTTAGAAACTACAAGAACTGTTTTTTGCTGTTCCACTGTCTGGGAGTCGGACCCCCAAGTGCAAGATCTGAGATGGTCTACCAACATGACTCTTGCTTTTTGATGCCTCCCTGCGGGGCAGGAATAGGATAAGTATAGAGTAGTCCTGTGTGTATATTCCAGCAGTTTGTCATTGGGACATTTGTTCATGCAGCTTGACCTATATATAAACAGATATCTTCCCTATTAAGCTATATACATGAGTTATGACCTTTGGGCATGACAAGCTGTTTAATGGGACATATAGATTTAGTTGGAAAATGGGCTGCAAGCCTTTAATTTTCTAGGATGATGGTCAGCTGTTTAGTAATCCAATATGCAACCTTTTGTGTTTTATAATATGTTTCATGGTCGCTCAATCTGAAGGGGGAAAGCGCCATATAACTACAGTAATATTCTTATTCCTAAGGTGCAGTCATATATGTATGTGCTCACTGCCTTAGCTGTTAGGGATGGTAATGTATTATAATCCTTTCATAAGTCTAACATACATTACTGCTCTTTGTGAATTGGTTAACCCATTTTGGTAACATACCACAGATCTGTTCACAGAAATGTAGTGGCACTATTAACTCTTGAATAGCCCTATACCACTCATACATACATGAGTAATGTTAGTTTAATCTCTCAGCCCTTTTCTAACGTGGCTATTGAATAAGCACTGCTGTCAGAGCAACTCTGTGTTGATTTACATAGCATTCAATTTTACTTATAGCACCAGAACAATAAGCAACAAAATCTGTGTACTATGTTCTCTAATACATAGGTAAGACAATACTGATGACTTTGAGTTGCTCAGGACATATAAATATTATTTATAAAGTTTTAATAGGTTGTAATTGTTTAAGAACATTTATCAAAACTCAAATACTTTTATCTATTGGGTTGAGAATATCGTGCAAGGGCTCAAGATTGGCTTCATTATTTAGCCCCATATTATGGTGGTTTCACTATTTTAAATGTTGTTATACACTACGTAATACCATATCTGCATGACCAAAAGAGTGGCCCTATAACGGTTACACTCCCCCCCCACCTTCCGTACTCTTTGGCAGAGTTAGGTAGTCTCTGGCCAACCTTAAGCTTATGCCCTAGGTATGAGCCCACACTTTATAATTTCTTAGACACCTCTACTAGACTGTTATGGTCCTTTATTTAGCACTGATTTTCTTTAGTGTCCTAAGTGGATAATTTTTTTTTTTTTTTTTTGCTTTTCCTAGACTATATATAGTATAAATGTTCCCGTAGACGCTACATCACAATACTATAATCCTAGAGTGGTCTTAAAAATATTCCCATCCCATAATTCCCTTTTTCTAGTGAAACAACATTTTAAGTAGTCCAAGAGTGGTTGCTACCTAATTTTTGGGAATATAATTTTATGGTCTTAACATTATATAGCTTCAATAAGAGAAAGTGGAGGCTGCTTCCATAAAACAATTCCTTTATTGATTAGTTAAAAAACGGCAAAACACAGCAAGGTTAGGACATGGTGTAGAAGGCGCAGCACAGTCTGGCTTACGCGTTTCGGATGAAATCCGTAGTCATAGCCTACTGTGCTGTGCTCTACACCTGTTTAAAACTAGTTAAAACAAGTGTGATTGGTGCACACATAAAGACACGCCTTCAGGTTGTAACCAATGCCCACAATGTTTAAGTTTAACCCACTAGTGCCTGGACCGCACCTTATAATACAAAACAATAGCTTATACAATCGTGATATATATACACTGCAACAAATATATGCAAAACCAATATTATAGTATACTACTATTCACAAGAAGTCAAATATTGGGAATTAATTAATAATAAATAATAAATTATTACTTATAAATAAATTATATTGCCCTAATCCTGCGCATAGGGGACTCCATTGGTAAAATTCTCAATATGAAAGAGTCAAATTTTCTTCCTGTCTTATCTGGTATACCAGATAAGACAGGAAGAAAATTTGACTCTTTCATATTGAGAATTTTACCAATGGAGTCCCCTATGCGCAGGATTAGGGCAATATAATTTATTTATAAGTAATAATTTATTATTTATTATTAATTAATTCCCAATATTTGACTTCTTGTGAATAGTAGTATACTATAATATTGGTTTTGCATATATTTGTTGCAGTGTATATATATCACGATTGTATAAGCTATTGTTTTGTATTATAAGGTGCGGTCCAGGCACTAGTGGGTTAAACTTAAACATTGTGGGCATTGGTTACAACCTGAAGGCGTGTCTTTATGTGTGCACCAATCACACTTGTTTTAACTAGTTTTAAACAGGTGTAGAGCACAGCACAGTAGGCTATGACTACGGATTTCATCCGAAACGCGTAAGCCAGACTGTGCTGCGCCTTCTACACCATGTCCTAACCTTGCTGTGTTTTGCCGTTTTTTAACTAATCAATAAAGGAATTGTTTTATGGAAGCAGCCTCCACTTTCTCTTATTGAAGCTGTCACTGTCCGGATTTTGGCTGTTTCCTGCTGTGCATTACAAGTTTGTGTACTTTGCAAAAAAGAGTGCATTGTGTGCTGTCCTACTTCCAGCAGTTCAATATTGCTAACAGGAACTGTTTTCTGCTACGTCACTGGCGGAGGGATACTGGTTTTACCGGAGGAACAGGTGTCTGGAATAAGTTGAGGCGGAGCAAGGGATCTCTGCCTCGTTCCAGAGTGAGTTTCATTGGCCAGGATTGGGCCGTGCCCCCATAGAGGCGTCCGGATAGAACCTACAGCCGTGAACGGCGATACCCGCCTTCCCCATCGGATTGGGTGAGTGAGAGCTCCACTGTCTGCATAGGAGCGAGTGAATGAGTGGTACATTAAGGAACATTGTAGTTCATGCTTTAGCACTTTGCACTTTATGAGACATCTTTTTTGCTAATTATATATTACGGACTGCCGACCATATTCTGGGTTTACTTTTCTTTGCATTTGTCTTAACATTATATATACATGGGGAATGTCTATCTCTGAAATTTCAATATAATTTTCTATCTATAGAATTGTATTGATGCGTTGGGTCTCAGAGGGGCCCTACTGCTATATACCCCGATATTTACCCCTTATTGATGCTTAATATCTGTGGTCCAAGAGAGGCCGTTATTTTTTAGTTGGGGTGTGTTCCACATTTCTTTTTATTTTTTTAGGGGGTTCTTTAATATAAAATATGAATCCTTTATAAATAAGGAAAAAATTAGGTTTTAGATCGTTCTGGTTTATTTAGTTTTGCATATCTTTATTTTGCAGTTCATATATTGCGTTTAGTTTTTGTATCTATGAATTGTCTCTGCAAGATATACTGTATCTGTGTTTTATATATATAGCTGTGGGATATTATTGTGATACTTGCAGAACTTATTGTGCCTGTAGTTTGTGTATTTCTGCATATTGTCATTACACAGATTCTGTAACTTGCTTTAATGTTCATTAATGATTTACACCGTTTGTACTTTCCTCTTTGTGAACCTCAATAAAAATTATTAAAAAAAAAAAAAAAAAGCCGCAACGCAAAACTCGTAATCTAGGTGTATGGTTTTTTTGGGGGAAAAGTGTTCATCCATAGGGCATTCCTCCCTACATTTCTCAGAGGCTTTCCAGGAAGCAGGGGGTTAAAAAGAGCCTCTCATCCTTTTATAGGTGGTTAATGACGGGAGGGGCAGAGTCACAGGGAGGTAGAAGGCATCCTGTGGGCGTGTCTGGGTGTTATGTGGGTGTGGCTTGTAGAGTCCCTTAAAACCAGGGCAATCAACTGCTACAGGCGAATAGTGAGCCTGACTTCATAACCGTAAAAATCCCACACGGGACAGTTGGGAAGTATGATAGGGTATCAGTCTTTCACTCATTAAAGGACCATTCTAGTGGAAAAATAAAATGCACTAATTTGTAAGGGCATCTAATTTTAACCCCCATAAAGGGGTTAAACACATAATTAAAGTACCTCTTAGTGCAACAGAGAACAGATGGTCATGGGGAAACATGTTAGATGAGCCAGTCAGATGCAGCAGTGGCACAACATTGCTAATCACCAGCTGTGTCTGCTAAGGGCCAGTCAGTACTTTAATCATGTGGTAAAATACCTTTGCAGGGGTTAAATAGAGAGGCATTTATTAAATCATGGCCGGACAAGCTTCCTAACTAGGGGACTGCCGACAATGTACATCCACTGCAGCATTTAATATTGCACAAGGAATTTATTGTGCAGCACCACCACCTGCTCTCGTGCAAATGGTCATCCAATCACCCCAAGTATGTTCACCCCAAGTATGTTCGGGGTGTTTTAACTCCACTACCTGAGAGGTTAAAGGGACAGTCTACACCAGAATTGTTATTGTTAAAAAGATAGATAATCCCTTTATTACCCATTCCCTAGTTTTGCACAACCAACATAGTTATATAAATACACTTTTCTTTCATGTAATTGGCAAGAGTCCATGAGCTAGTGACGTATGGGATATACAATCCTACCAGGAGGGGCAAAGTTTCCCAAACCTCAAAATGCCTATAAATACATCCCTCACCACACCCACAATTCAGTTTTACAAACTTTGCCTCCTATGGAGGTGGTGAAGTAAGTTTGTGCTTAGATTCTATGTTGATATGCGCTTCTCAGCATTGTTGAAGCCCGATTCCTCTCAGAGTACAGCGAATGTCAGAGGGACGTGAAGGGAGTATCACTTATTGAATACGATGATTTCCCTAACGGGGATCTATTTCATAGGTTCTCTGTTATCGGTCGTAGAGATTCATCTCCTACCTCCCTTTTCAGATCGACGATATACTCTTATGTACCATTACCTCTACTGATTCTCGTTTCAGTACTGGTTTGGCTATCTGCTATATGTGGATGGGTGTCTTTTGGGTAAGTATGTTTTTATTACTTAAGACACTCTCAGCTATGGTTTGGCACTTTATGCATTTATATAAAGTTCTAAATATATGTATTGTACTTATATTTGCCATGAGTCAGGTTCATGTATTTCCTTCTGCAGACTGTCAGTTTCATATTTGGGAAATATTAACATCTTTTAAAGAAAAAATTTTCTTACCTGGGGTTTAGTCTTTTTTCAATTGACTACTTCTTGCAAATTGCGGGCGGCATTAGGCCAGCGGGTGCGTCAAATGCTAAACTTTATTGCGTCATTCTTGGCGTGGAAATATTTTTGGCGTGGAAAAACACGTCTATGACGCAACTTCGTCATTTCCGGCGTCATACTTGATGCCGAGACCTTTCACATGGTTGCGTCATTAGTGAGTTATTTCGGTTATTTTTGGCGCCAAAAAAGTTTACGTTACGTTGTGTGTCATACTCGGCGCCAAACTTTTTCATTATTTCAATAGCCCATTGATGTTTGCCTCTTGCTTTTTTCTCTATCAGAGGCCTATGCTATTTGCATTTTTTCCCATTCCTGAAACTGTCATATAAGGAAATAGATAATTTTGCTTTATATGTTGTTTTTTCTCTTACATTTTGCAAGATGTCTCAATCTGATCCTGCCTCAGAAGTTTCTGCTGGAACATTGCTGCCTGACATCGGTTCTACCAAAGCTAAGTGCATTTGTTGTAAAATTGTTGAAATTATTTCGCCGAATGTCATTTGTAATAGTTGTCATGATAAACTTTTACATGCAGATAGTGTATCCATCAGTAATAGTACATTGCCAGTTGCAGTTCCTTCAACTTATAATTTACATGATATACCTGTAAATTTTAAAGAATTTGTTTCTGATTCTATCTTGAAGGCTTTGTCTGCATTTCCAACTTCTAATAAACGTAAAAGGTCTTTTAAAACTTCTCATTTAGCTGATGAAATTTCAAATGACCAACAACATAATAATGTATCCTCTTCTGATGAGGATCTATCTGATACAGAAGATCCTTCCTCAGACATTGACACTGACAAATCTACTTATTTATTTAAAATAGAGTATATGCGTTCTTTATTAAAAGAAGTGTTAATTACTTTGGATATTGAGGTAACCAGTCCTCTTGACGTTCAGTCTAATAAACGTTTAAATGCTGTTTTTAAACCTCCTGTGGTTTCTCCAGGGGTTTTTCCTATTCCTGAGGCTATTTCTGATATGATTTCTAAGGAATGGAATAAGCCAGGTACTTCTTTTATTCCTTCTTCAAGGTTTAAAAAATTGTATCCTTTACCAGCAAAATCTATAGAGGTTTGGGAAAAAATCCCCAAAGTTGATGGGGCTATTTCTACTCTTGCTAAACGTACCACTATTCCTATGAAAGATAGTACTTCCTTCAAGGATCCTTTAGATAGGAAGCTTGAATCTTATCTAAGGAAGGCCTATTTATATTCAGGTCATCTTCTTAGACCTGCAATTTCTTTGGCTGATGTTGCGGCTGCATCAACTTTCTGGTTGGAGAATTTAGAGCAACAGGATTTGGATTCTGACTTATCTAGCATCATTCGCTTACTGCAATATGCTATTCATTTTATTTGTGATGCCATTTTTGATATTATCAACATTGATGTTAGATCCATGTCTTTAGCTATATTAGCTAGAAGAGCTTTGTGGCTTAAATCTTGGAATGCTGATATGACATCTAAATCTAGATTACTATCTCTTTCTTTCCAAGGTAATAATTTATTTGGTTCTCAGTTGGATTCTATTATTTCAACTGTCACTGGGGGAAAGGGAGTTTTTCTGCCTCAGGATAAAAAACCTAAGGGTAGATCTAAGGCTTCTAACCGTTTTCATTCCTTTTTGTCAGAATAAGGAACAAAAGCTTAATCCTCCCCCCAAGGAATCTGCTTCCAATTGGAAGCCTTCCTCAAATTGGAATAAATCCAAGCCTTTTAGGAAACCAAAGTCAGCCCCTAAGTCCGCATGAAGGTGCGGCCCTCATTCCAGCTCAGCTGGTAGGGGGCAGATTAAGGTTTTTCAAGGATATTTGGATAAAATCTGTCCAGAATCAATGGATTCAGAGCATTGTCTCTCAAGGGTATCGAATAGGATTCAGAGTAAGACCTCCTGTGAGAAGATTTTTTCTCTCACGTATCCCAGCAAATCCAGTAAAAGCTCAGGCTTTCCTGAAGTGTGTAAGTCAGGGGTAATCATGCCAGTTCCTCTTCAGGAACAAGGTTTGGGGTTTTATTCAAATCTATTCATTGTCCCAAAGAAGGAAAATTTATTCAGACCAGTTCTGGATCTGAAAATTTTGAATCGTTATGTAAGAGTACCAACTTTCAAGATGGTGACTATAAGGACTATTCTGCCTTTTGTTCAGCGAGGACATTATATGTCCACAATAGACTTGCAGGATGCATACCTTCATATTCCGATTCATCCAGAACATTATCAGTTTCTGAGATTCTCTTTTCAAAACAAGCATTACCAATTTGTTGCTCTTCCATTTGGCCTAGCAACAGCTCCAAGAATCTTTTCGAAGGTTCTGGGTGCCCTACTCTCTACAATCAGAGAACAGGGTATTGCAGTGTTTCCTTATTTGGATGATATATTGGTACTAGCTCAGTCTTTACGTACTGCAGAATCTCACACAAATCAACTAGTGTTGTTTCTTCGGAAACATGGTTGGAGGATCAATTTACCAAAAAGTTTCTTGATTCCTCAGACAAGGGTCACCTTTTTAGGTTTCCAGATAGATTCAGTGTCTATGACTCTGTCTCTAACAGACAAGAGATGTTTAAAATTGGTTGTAGTCTGCCGGCACCTTCAGTCTCAGTCATTCCCTTCAGTGGCTATGTGCATGGAAGTTTTAGGTCTCATGACTGCAGCATCAGACGCAATCCCCTTTGCTCATTTTCACGAGACCTCTACAGCTTTGTATGCTGAATCAATGGTGCAGGGATTATACAAAGATATCACAATTAATATCCTTAAATCCCAATGTACGACACTCTCTGACATGGTGGATAGATCACCATCGTTTAGTTCAAGGGGCTTCTTTTGTTCGGCCAACCTGGACTGTGATCACAACAGATGCAAGTCTTTCAGGTTGGGGAGCTGTTTGGGGATCTCTGACAGCACAAGGGGTTTGGAAATCTCAAGAGGCGAGATTACCAATAAATATTTTAGAACTCCGTGCAATTCTCAGAGCTCTTCAGTTTTGGCCTCTGTTAAATAGAGAACCGTTCATTTGTTTTCAGACAGACAATATCACAACAGTGGCATATGTCAATCATCAGGGTGGGACTCACAGTCCCCAAGCTATGAAAGAAGTATCTCGGATACTTACTTGGGTGGAATCCAGCTCCTGTCTAATCTCTGCGGTACATATCCCAGGTGTAGACAATTGGGAGGCGGATTATCTCAGCCGCCAGACTTTACATCCAGGGGAGTGGTCTCTCCATCCAGATGTGTTTTCTCAGATTGTTCAGATGTGGGGTCTTCCAGAGATAGATCTCATGGCCTCTCATCTAAACAAGAAACTTCCCAGATACCTGTCCAGGTCCAGGGATGTT
The DNA here is from genome assembly GCF_027579735.1 of Bombina bombina. NCBI lineage: Eukaryota > Metazoa > Chordata > Amphibia > Anura > Bombinatoridae > Bombina > Bombina bombina. The sequence continues at coordinate 156,268,080 of NC_069503.1, forward strand.
CAGGCGGAAGCAGTGGATGCGCTGACACTTCCTTGGTGTTATCATCCTGCTTACATTTTCCCGCCTCTAGTTCTCCTTCCAAGAGTGATCTCCAAAATCATCCTGGAACAATAATTTGTGTTGCTGGTGGCTCCAGCATGGCCACACAGGTTTTGGTATGCGGATCTGGTTCAGATGTCCAGTTGCACGCCTTGGCCACTTCCTTTACGGCCAGACCTACTATCTTAAGGTCCGTTTTTCCATCAGGATCTCAAATCATTCAATTTGAAGGTATGGAAATTGAACGCTTAGTACTAAGTCATAGAGGTTTCTCTGACTCAGTGATTAATACTATGTTACAAGCTCGTAAATCTGTCTCTAGAAAGATTTATTATAGAGTTTGGAAGACTTATGGTGTTCTCATAAATTCTCCTGGCATTCTTTTAGAATTCCTAGAATTTTACAGTTTCTTCAGGATGGTTTGGATAAGGGTTTGTCTGCAAGTTCCTTGAAAGGACAAATCTCCGCTCTTTCTGTTTTATTTCACAGAAAGATTGCTATACTTCCTGATATACACTGTTTTGTACAGGCTTTAGTTCGTATTAAGCCTGTCATTAAATCAATTTCTCCTCCTTGGAGTCTTAATTTGGTTCTGAAGGCTTTACAGGCTCCTCCATTTGAACCTATGCATTCTTTGGACATTAAACTACTTTCTTCGAAAGTGTTGTTCCTTTTGGCCATCTCTTCTGCTAGAAGAGTTTCTGAGTTATCTGCTCTTTCTTGTAAATCTCCTTTTCTGATTTTTTATCAGGATAAGGCAGTTTTGCGGACTTCTTTTCAATTTTTACCTAAGGTTGTGAATTCTAACAACATTAGTAGAGAAATTGTTGTCCCTTCCTTGTGTCCTAATCCTAAGAATTCTTTGGAAAGATCCTTACATTTTTTGGATGTGGTAAGAGCTTTGAAATATTATGTGGAAGCTACTAAAGTGTTTTATTTTCTGGTCCTAGGAAAGGTAAGAAGGCTTCTGCTATTTCCTTGGCTTCTTGGTTGAAACTTTTGATTCATCAAGCTTATTTGGAGTCGAGTCAGGCCCCGCCTCAGAGAATTAAGAATGAAGCTTCAGTTGATCAGATTTGCAAAGCGGCAACTTGGTCCTCTTTGCATACATTTACTAAATTCTACCATTTTGATGTATTTTCTTCTTCGGAAGCAGTTTTTGGTAGAAAAGTTCTTCAGGCAGCTGTTTCAGTTTGATTCTTCTGCTTTGATTTAAGTTTTTTCTTTCAAAAATGAAAATAAACTTATTTTTTTGGGTTGTGGATTAATTTTTTCAGCGGAATATGGCTGTTTTTATTTTTATTCCCTCCCTCTCTAGTGACTCTTGAGTGGAGATCCACATCTTGGGTATTGATATCCCATATGTCACTAGCTCATGGACTGTTGCCAATTACATGAAAGAAAACATAATTTATGTAAGAACTTACCTAATAAATTCATTTCTTTCATATTGGCAAGAGTCCATGAGGCCCACCCTTTTTATGGTGGTTATGATTTTTTGTATAAAGCACAATTATTTACAAATTTCCTTTGTT